>NW_026877851.1:0-23525 GCF_032173495.1 Musca vetustissima | reverse complement strand
TTCATATATAATTTTATACAAAAATATTTGTTATAAAGTTATCTAGCTCTCAAAAATCAATCAAATTAATAATATTAACCGTAATTTACTTTTAATTAACACACACACAAAAAACCAAAGAGTTTACCTCTTAACCACAGCTATGCCAGTTAGGCCACTTTTTCCACTGTCAACAATTGCCATAACCTTTAAAAGCAACAATATTTCAAATCTTTATAAATACTTTAAGAGATTCAATAGAAAATAGATTTGGCCCTTTATTTTTTAATGTACACCTACAAAAAATACTTTGAAAACACTCAACTCAACATTTCTTTTATAAACCGATTCAATTCAAATTATGATCAATTATCGCCTGTATCCGATGTATGCACTCTTTTTGGCGAGCCAATGTATTATCGATTAACTGTTCGATAAAATGGCTCAGATCGTTGGTGGTGGCATTGACCGATACATCTTGGGTACATGATATGTAACGACTGTAGATATCTGTGTTAAGGGAACTTGAGCGAATGGCTTCATCGCCTTGTTGTAATTTACTGAGATTTTGAGCTGAGGCTAATAGTTTCGATTTGACTTTTTGATGGGCATGTAATTCCTGTAGACACATATAATCAGTGCTGGAAATGTCGATGGTATGTTCGCTGGTAACATCTTTGCTGGGGTCCGAAGCGACATTGGGCGGTTTCTTTGTCAGCAGCATTCGTATGTGATTTTTACGTTCCGATACAAAGTTGCCCAATAGGTAGCCTAAAGGAAATAAAAGAATGCAATTATATATTATTTTATCCACTCCCTCCCCTTATCTTTCTGCAATTCCCCCATCACATTCTTACCTGATATTAGCGTAAAGAATGCTATTGTCAATACCAAACTAATGCAGGTCCTTTTTGTAACATATTCGCGATACTCGGAGGAAGAATTGGCACGCACTGCAGTTTCATAGCTTAGCACTTGATGCATTTTATTATTGTTGTTGTTATTGTGTTTGTCCTTATTGTTTGTGTTGTTGTTGTGAGCGCAAGTTAAAATTGTTTGTTCGTTCGTCTTCTTCACCTTCGTTATTATATTTTTTCAAGTGAATTATGATGTGGAAGTTTCCATTTTCAAGTTGTTTTCTTTATTCCTCAGCATTAACGTTGTTATGAACATTTTAAAAAAGTTTGACTTGGGTTTTCTTTTTTTTTCGTCTTCCTCCTCTTCAAGTACTATAGTGTGTTCCTTGACACGGCAAATAAGCTGGAAATATGCCAGAAAGAAGAAGCCGATGCGGAAAAAGATCATGTTATTAATTTAGAAAAACTTAATGTTATGCAAATATTTTCTATATAAATATTAGTGGGGGAGGGGAATATTTACAGTCAACACCAAAAAAGGAATTTTAAAGAAAATTAGCTCTAATTATGATATTTTGGATACTGATGGGGTAGAAAATCTTCTTAGCAAAAAATATATATATCTTGACCAATTTATTCATTAAAAAATATATAAAAAAATTTCAAAATTTAAAAAATTTAGATCAAAATTTATTAAAACATAAAATGACTTAAAAAAAAAATTAATATGGTGAAAAATACAGTTAATCGTAATCTTATTAGCCCATTTAAATTTTGAGAAATCGAAGCCAAAAGTTAAAAACTCCGCTTTTTACTCGAATTTAATGGGCATGTTCAAAGGTGCCCCACCCGTGGCTTTTTACAGAAATGTATTATAACTTTTTTGTAATAAATATATATGAAAGAAAGTACATTAGTTATTGGAATGCAAAAAAATTTGTTTAACGAAAGAAAACTTTCACAGAATTCTTCCTGCGCCCTTACAACCAAAAGAATAAAAGTTTACAATTACACTGCGAAAACATGGCCACCCATGTACAATTTGTCGACAAATGAAAAAGCTAGCCAAAGTCGATTACGCAGATAAAGAACAAGATTGCCATATACAAAAATGTGGTAGCGGGTCGGAAAAAATTTAAACCAAGATTTTATGAGCGCTGTTCAAAGGTGCCCCCCTCTCCGCTACATTTAATGACACTATTCTACAAAATGTTCCTCCGCGTGGATTTGAACCAAGGACCATTGGGTTTGTAGTCTGTCACACTATTTAGAAAACACTGTAACAACAAGTGATGTTTATGCAAATTAACGTAAACGATAGGTGTTAATATTATTAACTTGATTATTAACTTATTTTGGAGAAGCTCACATATATCGAAAAAAGCCTACCTGGCTTGTATCACACCACCATTTAAAAGCTACAGATATTCATAAGAATATGCCTCAGGATCATATGCGGAATATTCTCCCACAACTCCATAAGAAATGTAGAGCTGTGGGGCATAACGCACTAGGAACCCATCCAGACTAATTAAAGAGAAACCTGACTTGTATCTCACACCAACACAATAAAGCTGCAGATATGCATAAGAATATGCCTCAGGATCATATGCGGAATATTCTCCCCCAAAACAACAAGTAATGCAGACCTGTGGGGTCTAACACACCAGGAAACCATCCTGATTAACCGTAAAAAAGGAGATGGATTTAACACACCTTATTCGAAGATGTATAAAATCGATTCGGCTATAGGACAGTGAACCCTAACTTGTATCTAACACACCACACAAAATCTCAAAGATATTCATAAGAAGATACCTCAGGATCATATGCAAAATATGTTGCCCCAACACCATATGTAATGTAGAGCTATGGGGCCTAACACACCAGGAACCCATCCAGATTTATCAAATGATATTCATATATTATATTGAAGAAGTTATATTCATATGAAGATGTATGAAACCGATTCGGCTATAGGACAGTGAAACCTGTCTTGTGTCTAACACACCACATATATGCCTCAGGATCATGTTGCCCCAACATACGAAATATGTTGCCCCAACACCATAAGTAATGAGATCCTGATTGATCATAGGATATGGAGATGGAATGGTCATACTTTAAGAAAAAATTTTCCATAACATAACCAGAATTGCTCTTGAATTGAATACCCAAAGATCAGGAAACCGAGGTCGAGGCAGAAATACAGTCGGCGACAAATAACAAAAAATCTCTGACAGTGACAAATACCATGAAAATCTAACATTCGGCGGTCCTATATTCAGAGCCTGGGTAATATTTCGCAATATTTACACCGTCTTGACCAATTATAGGTCAACTGCTCCGCTTTCTAATACCAACATATTTCACAAATTTTGTATTCCCGAGGTGAATATTTGCGCCAAAAAAATTAGACACTTTAAATTTTGACTGATTTAACCTTCAATAGATTTGAAAGTCTGCCACTCCTCTTGGATATACTATCAACTTATCGGTTCTATGTTCTTCAGGAGTAAATACATACGCACCAGAACACAATTTGTAATTTTTCACGTAAAAGTCTGGGTTCATGTAACCTGCTAAATACTGAGCGACCTTCATCAAAGCAGTCATGCTCATTATTTGGCCAGATCCCTTCCTGGTGAAAACTTTCGTTGTGTTCGAGTCATAATATGTGGCCTCAAGAGCGTCCATAAAAACAGACAAAAATAAATTTGTTGGTCCATTTCATTCTCTAAATATTAATAGATCATTGCCAAAATTAATAGGGGTATTCTTTGACCAGAACCTGTTCTACATGCAAAATTTCGTGACGATTGGTTCATAGTTATGGCCTGTATAGCGTCTACATACGGACACACATGTCTAAATCGACTCTGCTATTCGACGACGATCGAAAAAGGTGGGTCTAGGATCGATATTTCACGGTGATGAAAATTCATGGGCCCACTATATATACCTGATATCGTAGTTGTGTAGGGTATAATAACGTGGGGCGATGTAAATACAACGGCAAAGGTAAGACGGCTATAATCTGTGGCAGCCCTATGATCCCAACAGTAGTGACAAGAAAAAAGTTTCGGGGTAGTCCTTATATTGGGATCCCCATTTTTCGGTATTTTGAGAGCTTTGGGTACGTTTTTAAACCGAATTGGCTTCATTCTGCTATTTTTTGTTTTTATTGAGTTTTAAATTTTTTTACCGAAATTATAAAGTCACGTTTTGGTATAACACCTACATAACGGCACAGTTCCTCCATTTTCATACGAAATTGATTTAATTTGACGTTTTTGGTATATATTGGAATTTCGGCTTTTAGAAGGTTGGAAAATATCTATCGAAAATTGTGTCACGGTCCCAATCTCATTTTCGGTATTTTGAAAGTTTTTGTCGTATTTCCCCCCACCGAAGTGGTTATAATTTGCCATACCAGTTATATTAAATACGGGATCATATTTTAATAAAGATATGAACTCTTAATCCAAAAATCACACTCGTAGAACAATGATGCCACGCCGGTAGTTCCATGTTGAACCGTTTACTAACGGCGGTTACTAACAAATGTCCGTAAATAGGTACGTCTCTGGATTTTTCCCGAAAATTGCACATATCTATACCTATCAGAGGAACCGAACTCGAGATTACAGTCATTTATATGGAGGTTATGTCTCAACATTGACCTACATTTAAATTTGTCTACAAGGAGGGGTAATATCCTCTTAAAACTTGAAATACCTAATTACAGCGTCTTTGCATGGAAAATAAGGCTAGGGTCCTCAAAAATCGGCCGAAGCGTTACGCCATTGAACACTTTTTTCAGGAAGTTATTATAGCCTACACAACTATGTTGTCAGGGTGTTATAGCTTTGTGCAGTCCCAAGAGTTTGTAACGCCGTGAAATATTGGTCCTAGACCCACCTTTAAGTATGCCAATCACAGTCATATCCCGACTATCTGAATCGATCTAGACATGTGTGACCTTCCGTCCGTTTTACCATTATAATTTGCTATACCTAAATACTTACAGAGATCTACCTATTTTGATATTCTTTAGTACTAGCATTACCAAGCTAAAGGGCATACATTACGTCTCGATGGCAAGGAAATTTAGCTTGAGTTGCCGGTTATGGTCAAGGTCAACGCCTACAATTTTCGCTAGTGATCAGATGATATTTAGGGTATAAAATTGACCGAAACCTTTTATTATTATTGTTGTCTGCTTTTTTAGTCGACGCGATAGAGACAATGTCAAAAAACTACAGTTGTGCTTCTTATGTCACAGGTGACGAATCATGGATCTATGAGCCTGAAACAAACAAACAGTCGTCCATGTGGGTAATCGTGGAAGAAAAATTTCCACGCAAGTGGTTCCATGTTTCTTAGTCAAAACAAGTCATTTGGAGACTTTTCCGCTTTAGCTACGTAAGAGGATCAATTCTGAGTGATAAACCACAATTTTACACCTGAAAATGTAGAAGAAAATCGAAAAACGAGCAGCAATCTTCCGTATTTGTTACCGAAGTCGAGCCAAATTCAATGAACTTTGTTCGTGGAAGAGGCACTTCGAGGCAAATGATTGAATGTTTCTTCATAAAAACTGCTTATTTGGCAACTGTTCCTTGTAAGCTTCGTAGGAATGCTAAACCTCAATTTGCTTGCCTGAAATTTTGGGAAAAAAAGTTAACCAAAGGATACGAGTCATTGTACACCATGAGAATAGACCTCTCACAAATCGGCCATAACAATCGATTTTTTGACCGCTATCTCAAAAAGTACACCCAATTTTAATTGGAACATGTTCTCCTCTATTTGTATCTAAAACATAAAGAGCCACTTTTAAAATCTTATAACATTTTCTGCAGGTCAATAGTTAATCTACCTCCCTACTATGGTGTGAGTAGTTCCATGACATTACACTGTTATATGCCATAAATATAATATAATTCTTACACAAAAAAATATGATGTAATTGATATGCGTAATACCCCAATATGAGTATCGATTTCATTACGAAACCTTCAATCATAATTGCTTTTTCTTTTCGTTACTGTTACCTTGATTGGAAGCCGATTGTAATAAAAAAACGACAAAAAAAAAAAACTAAGTGTATTTACATTTTATTCAACCCCCATCAAGAAAATCACAACACGGTTCAGTTCACATCCTAAGAGTACGAGGTATTGCAGGTGATAGCAAACTCTCTGCAAAATTCTAGAGAATAAGTCACAATAATAAATCGATATAAATAATCCATCCAGATTAATGGATCAGGCAATTACAAGTAAAATAATTACGTTATAATCTTGGAGTCATTAATAATTTGGTAAATTGATCGCTTATGGAAAGCCGTACTAATAGTCCATAAAACTTTACTAAATGCTGGAACTCAGAAATTTGGTATTTGTGTCATTGCAGCTATGTAGGATATTGATAAGGAGGTGCTTCGAAATTTCCTACTAATAGTGTACGAAAAAATATCTATTGGGTCTCCAGTGCTGTTTAGAGTTCAGTTAAGAATCTAGGCCGGGTAATTGATGACCGGGGCTCCATGAAGATAGACCACAAGCAACATGGAAAGCCAGCCGGGTTTTGCATATGCTTCCTTAACAGCACATTTTTTTTGGGTTCTGTAGGTTATATGTGATTGGTTATCATTAGGTCCCACATCAGCGATACTTGGAAAAGTCGAGAATTATTTTTCTATATTTTTTTAATTAGCGATTTCATAGTACACCCACATGTTATTACTGAATCTCATTACGTTACAGCTTATATATATTTTGAAAGCTAAAATTGTTCTGTGTTCTCGTTTATTTGTCTCAACTTCTTTTGTGCGCACTCTATCCAGCTAATAGTAAACCTTTAGAAAAATATATTTTTCATGGGTTTTGCTCAATTTGTTATTTTCAACAACCGAATTTTTCACTTTTGTATTATTTTAGAATTTAAACAATAAAATTGTTTTATTGTGAGAATTTAACTTCTGGAAAGTGAAAAGTTTTTCTAAGAATAAACTCGATTTTCTAGGTTTTCCTTTGCACAAGTTATTGGTTTCCATAGCTACTTGAAAAGTTTTGGTACGTCAAGTCAATTATGTTGGTGAATGAATATCAATGTTGTGGCCTAGACATGGCTTAAAGTATCAGTTACATGGAATGATGAAACGAGGGAAAATATAAGGTTTAACGAGAGCGAATGTTCATACGTGCTCTTAATGGCAATAAGTGCAACATTATTTGTCATCCTACACACAGTGGTCTCTATAAAGATCAATTGGTCTTTATAATGAGACCTTGGGGTCTCTATACAGACCAAATGGTCTCTTGTGGTCTCTTTAGAAAGACCTTGGGGTCTCCCTGCATACAGACCAATTGATCTTTATGAAGGCCTTTGGTCACTACACAGACCATTTGGTCTTTAGAAAGACCTTGGGGTCTCTATACAGCCCAAGTGGTCTTTAGAAATACCTTGGGGTCTCTATACAGCCCAATTGGTCTTTAGAAATGCCTTGGGGTCTTTATACAGCCCAATTGGTCTATAGAAAGACTATGGGGTCTTTATACAGCCCAATTGGTCTATAGAAAGACTATGGGGTCTCTATACAGCCCAATTGGTCTTATGAAAATCCCGTGGTCTCTATATAAAGGACTATATAAAGTCCTGTGGTCTATATAAAGACCTGTAGTCTCTATACAGGACAATTGATCTTTATAGAGACCTGGGGTCTTTATACAGCCCAATTGGTCTTTAGAAATACCTTGGGGTCTCTATACAACCCTATTGTTCTTTAGAAAGACCTTGGGATCTCTATACAGCCCAATTGGTCTTTAGAAAGACTATGGGGTCTCTATACAGCCCAATTGGTCTTATGAAAAACCCGTGGTCTATATAAAAACCTGTGGTCTCTATACAGACCAATTGGTGTATATAAAGACCTGTAGTCTGTGTGACCACTGTCGGAAATTTCTTTCTCCACGAAAAAACATCAGACAACGGCATCTCGATATACACAAGGCCACCTGGATTTCTCCTGATCAAGAAACGAGAAATCAAATTGATCATGTTAGGATAGACGAAAGGCATTCATCCTATGTTTTAGACGTTCGATCGATCCGAAGAGCGAATATCGATTCGGACCACTCCCTACAAACTACAGCAAAAGCAACACTTGGGTACCAAAAACCACCATCAAGAAATCCGTTGTACGATCAGGAGTGTCGTAAAGCTACTGACGTGGAAAACGCAGCGTATAGGGCAATCCGGTTGACAGTAGCGACACGTAATGCAATGGAAAACCAGTGAGCGGAGCAGTATAGTCGGACGCGGCCGACCATACGATACCCTACACAACTACTACGGAACTCAAATTTTGTGCGCATGTTTATTCCCAGCCTGGGCAATATTTCGTGATATTTTCACCCTCTTGCCCGATTAGAGGTAAACAGCACCTCTTCCTCACACTGACATATTTTCCGAATATTACGAGTATTCAGTACATCTATTGTCCAGATTCCCTTCACCGTGGCTTGTGTTGTGATGTTCGGCTTGCATTTGTGGTCTATAGATCGATTCGAAAATAACACAAAAAATTAAATTTTCGGTCCACTTCATTTAAAAATTATTATCTGATCATCACCGAAAATTATAGGCGTTGTCCTTGGTCATAACTGGAACCTCATGGAACATTTCAAAGCGATCAGCGCTACAGTTCCGCTCTGTAGAGCGATAATGGGTTACCAAATAACATACGAATACGGAGATACCTGTAAATATTTAGGTGTAACTCCCACATACGAGCACACACAACAATATAATCGGTGTTAATTTAAAGGTCAAGCACTCCTATTGGATATAATATCAACTTCTCGGGTCTATGTCCTTCAGGAACAAATATATACGATATAGAATACAAATTTTGTCATTTTTCACACAAAAGTCAGGGTCCATTTGACCCGCTAAATACTGACCGATCTATATCAAAACAGGCATGCTTATTCTTTGGCCCAATCCCCTTCTCCATGCAAAATTTCACGATGTTCGGGCCATTATTGCGGCCTCTGGAGCGACCAGAAAAACCGACAAAAATTTAGTATTTGGTCCATTTCATCACCTAAATATTAACCCATCTTTCCCAAAAACAATAGGGGTCTTCATTGGCCAGAACCCATCATACATGCAAAATTTCGTGAAGATTGGTCCATAACTGTGGCCTGTATCGTGTTTACAAAATATAATGGACAGACGGACGGACGGACGGACACACATGTCTAGATCGACTCAGCTAGTCGAGATATGACGATCGGTATACTTAAAGGTGGGTCTAGGACCAATATTTCGCGGCGTTACAAACTTTTGGGGCTGCACAAAGCTATAATACCCTGACAACATAGTTGTGTAGGGTATAATTATCGGGAGAAAAGGACAGAGGAGAAACGTATTTTCAGAAAATAGAAGAAAGAACAAGAAAAAAGTGAATGTGAGCAAATCGAGATGTACAGGAGTCCGAATGAAGTCTGGAAATTTTACCAACGATTAAAACACCAAACCGAAGGCTTTGGTGCAGGCACATCCTCATGTAGAGATGAAGAAGGAAACCTGGTGACAGATACAGACAGCGTGCTAAGGATCTGAAAGGAGCATTTTAAAAACTTCTGATATCAAATAGTAGCGGTGAAGAGGATACTCCAGAACTCATAATAGATGTCGGTATAGAGTGGTATACACTAGCCAAGATGAGGTCAGAATAGCAATCAATCGGCTGAAGAATAATAAAACAGCAGGTACAAGCCGAACGATTCAATACCGATGATCAGATGCTGGTAAGGCCATGCACCTGTACAATTTGGCTAGAGGAATGCATAGCCAATGATTGGAACCTCAGCATCCTGTGTCCCGCGCACAAAAAGGAGACAAGACGATATGTTCCAACTATAGAGGAATTATTCTTCTTCCCATCGCATATAAAGTACTATCCAGTGTGCTGTGTGAACCACTGAAGCCAATGGTCAATGATATTATTGGACCATACCAATGCGGCTTTAGAACTGGCAAATCCACCATTGACCAGATTTTCACTCTGCGCCAAATCATGGCAAAGATCCAAGAAATATACATCGACACATTCCACCTATTCGTCGACTATAAAACCGCATTCGACAGCCCTAGCCGTTCAGAGGTGTTTAAAGCCATGTCTGCGTTTGGCATTCCTGCAAAATTAATTCGGCTGTTCAGAATGACTTTAACTGGCACAAGATCAACAGTTAAAGTCGGAAAGGACCTTTCGGAGCTCTTTAATACCGAAAGAGGATTCCGACAAGGTGACAGTGTGACCTTTTTAACATACTGCTGGAAAAGGTCATTCTGTAAACCAAACAACACATGTCACTCGCCTACGCCGATGACATCGACATAATGAGTCGAACATTGAGAACGGTAACCGCCACCTTTGAACAAATTGAGAAGAAGTCTGCTTACTTACGCAAGCAGATGAGGAAACTCTTGGAGTGTTTGAGAGAAAAATTCTCCGAAAGATCTATCGCCGTCGAATGTACCATGAGTTGTACCAGCTATTCTCGGACATCGGCATTGTTAGACGTAGTGAGCTGCAGCGATTACGTTGGCTAGGGCATGTTGTGAGAATGGATGAAAATGTCCCAGCCCAAAAAGCGAAGCAGCTGATTGTTCACGCAGAAGGGGAAGGTCACGAATAAGATGGAAAGATCAAGTGGAAGACAACATTGCCGAATATGATCATTCAAATTGGAAAAACTGCGCAAAAGACCGACGCGCCTGGAAATCTTTTTTAAGCTCGGCTTAAGGAACGAAAGTTCTATCACAAGCCAGCTAAGTAAGGTCTCTATACAGACCAATTGGTATATATAAAGACCTGTGGTCTCTATACAGACCAATTGGTCTATATGAAGACTTGTGGTCCCTATACAGACTAAATTGTTCTTGACAAAGACCTGCTTTACCTATACCGACCACTGTGGTCGGAATACTTTTAAATTTAATTTAATTCTGTAAATCCATGTAAGTTTAATCTTCATAAAGTATCTGCACTTGATTATTTCATATACCACTTGAAGCTTTATATTTTCCATTTGGATGCATCTTATTTTCTATGATTTTATAAAATACTTTTTTTCTACGATTCATGGAAATTTACTTTATAAATAGAAATATGACCTTCGCATTCATTAATTTATGAAAATATGTTATGTGCATCATCTCTCTATCTCCCTGTCATAGGTTCTTGTTTGTTATCCACAATATGTGTGCGTGTGTGTTACATTACATTCATTAATTCTATTTTATTTCGTCCACTGAAAAAGCTGATGACATTTCGACACATGTCCATTGAAATAGACGTCGACTGTCTGCGGCATCTATTCACACATCAGTTGACTTTGGGGCCAAACATTGAAGGGCAAACATCCTCGCAAATATTCATAAGCTGTTATCTGTGTGCAAGTGTATGTGTGTGTGCGATTATGTGTTCAGAATTCCCAAATGAACTCTCCTGATGTGTGGTGGTTATGATGTACTACTACTTACAACACGAGTTCGGATTTTTTTTTTTTTTGCATTCTCATCATGACGTTGCCTTAGTGAGTGAACTTTGTGTGTGTATTTGTTGGGAATTTGAATACATTTTGGAGGAGTTTTCGGTGGTGGTGACAATATATATTATGAGAATAATGTGGTTATAGTTCAAAGGTTTTGTGTTTTCATGTTTTACCATTTAATGAAATAATGTTTTAAACATTAGAATTTGATTATATTTATAACAATTCTCATCGTATAGATATATTCGTAATCGGTGGAAAATTAATGTTTGGTAACCTGAAATATCAATTTGGTGTCTAAACATATTAAAAATCAACAAAATACCAAAATTTGAGGATATTGTTACATAGAGTTATACCTAAAATTGGACCAAACTTGGTTATCTAATGAAGGTTTCCTCGATATTTGCTTCTTTAATATTTTCATTAAGCCTACCGAAGATGGCCTTTTTTGTTTCAATCCTCTCAGTACCTCTGCCATATAGGACCAACATTTTGAAATTTAATAAATCCATCATTAAAACTAATTGGGAATCCAATGATGTCACTAAGAACAGAACTGATATTTTTAAAGTTCGAATCCATCTTTGTAGTTATAAGGTTAAAGGTTCGATAAACACTAAAACGTCAACAAGACGTTTTATACTTTATTCCTTCTGAATAAGCGGTAGTATTTTTACGACTTGTATTTGTGCACTTAAACACACATCTACATACATACACGAGTATGTAAATTCTTCTTTGTCTGCATGCAAACAATTACTTATGTAAATTGTGCAGCTTTTTTAATGTTAGTTGTTGTTTCTGCTGCATCATTGTTGTATCTATCCGGCATCTACGACTATTAGCTTTGCTTTCGTCAGTCATTTTGCACTGCTCTTGTTTTTCTATTATTCCGTAATGAGCAAATACACCAACAACAATAGCAAACAAACAAAAAGGCTTCCATGTTCAACAGAGTAATTAAATTGTCATTATTATTTTTCACTATTGTTCCAGGATGGTCCACATTCAGTTGTGGATGCAACAATGTCGATGTAGCTTTAAGACAAATAAATTGGTGCACTTTATTGCAGAACAAAAATCGAAGAAAGCTTTTTAAGAAAACCCATTGATATGGTTCTGAAGGTCCTTTAGAATTTTTTTTAACAAATCCACACCTATGGTTCTGAACATTCGTTAAAACATTTCTATTAAAACAATATTATAAAAGGTCCTTTAAAAACATCCATCAAAAAAATTCACGCATATTGCCTAAAGATCCTTTAAAACTTTTCTTTTTAAAATAACCCAAGCCTGAAAGTAAATAAAAACAAATATTTCAAAAAAAGTTCAAGCCTGAAGGTCCTATAGATTTTTATACCCTACACAACTATGTTGTCAGGGTATTATAGCTTTGTGCAGCCCCAAATGTTTGTAACGCCGCGAAATATTGGTCCTAGACCCACCTTTAAGTATACCGATCGTCATATCTCGACTAGCTGAGTCGATCTAGACATGTGTGTCCGTCCGTCCGTCCGTCCGTCCGTCCGTCCGTCTGTCCATTATAATTTGTAAACACGATACAGGCCACAGTTATGGACCAATCTTCACGAAATTTTGCATGTAGGATGGGTTCTGGCCAATGAAGACCCCTATTGTTTTTGGAAAAGATCAGTTAATATTTAGGGGATGAAATGGACCAAATACTAAATTTTTGTCGGTTTTTCTGGTCGCTCCAGAGGCCGCAATTATGGCCCAAACACCGCGAATTTTTGCATGGAGAAGGGGATCGGGCCAGAGAATAAGCATGCATGTTTTGATAAAGATCGGTCAATATTTAGCGGGTCAAATGGACCCTGACTTTTGTGTGAAAAATGACAAAATTTGTATTCTATGACATATATATTTACTCCTGGAGGATGTAGACCCCAGGAGTTGACAGAATATCCAAGAGGAGTGGTTGGCGTTTAAATTGATACCAAATATAGTGATGTATCTACTCAGATGTGGGAGTTACAGTCAAATATTTACAGGTGCTTACGTATTCAGATATTATTTAGTAACCCATTACCACATTAGAGGGAGAAATATCGCGCTGATGGCTTTGAAATTTTTCATGAAGTTACAGTTATGGTCAAGAACAACGCCTACAATTTTCGGTGATGATCAGATTAAAATTTTGGGATGAAATGGACCGAAAACATAATTTTTTGTGTGTTTTCGAGTAGAGTATAATCCGAAAATCACAACACAACCCACCGTGAAGGTAATCTGGACAAGTAATTAGAAGGACTGTACTGAATGTTCGAAAAAAGTAAGGAAGAGGTGTTGTTAACCTCTAATCGGACAAGAGGGGGCAAATATCACGAAATATTACTCCGACTCGGAATAAACATCCTCAGAAAGTTAGAGTTCGTGGTAGTTGTGTAGGGTATCGTATGGTCGGCCCCGTCCGACTATACTGCTCCGCTCACTGGTTTATTTATTTATATATTTTTGTTGTTGTCTATATATAGACCTGTGGTCTGTATACAGACCAATTGGTGAATATAAAGACCCAAGGACCTTATCAACGCCTTAATCTCTTTTAGAAGGTCTTTTGGAAATTTTCTTTTGAAAAATCCACGCCAGAAGGTCTTTTGGAAAGTTTCTTTTTGAAAAAATCCAAGCCTTAAGGTTTTTCTAGAAATTTTCTTTTTGAAAAATCTACCCCTGAAGGTCTTTTAGAAAATTTCTTTTTGAAGAATGTGATTCTATGCATGTTCTCAAAAGGAACCATGTGTCTATATCCTTTCCTTTTGCCTGTCACAAACATATGTACAAAGACATAATACCCTGTACCACAGTATTGGCAAGGGCATAAAAAGGGGTTTTTATGGGGACTACTCTTAAAATAATATTAATAATTTTTGAGGTGGAAGATTTGTTACCAGGCCTAAAAAATTATAATCATAAACCAATATCGACTAACTGGTGCAAAATGTTTCACGTGTGAAGGATTTTGTTTTTAATTTCTTTTTTGGCAAATCGGAATGATGTGGATGTATGGAAATTATTAATGGGGACTTAAAACAGTATTTTATCGAATTTTTTGATAGATAAACAAATATTTAATAATTTTTTCTCTTTTTTAGGTAAGATTCGGCCAGGAATAAAAGTGATATTCAAGTAAGTTGTAACCGAAGTTTAAACGCAGTTGCTTTGCATAAGTGGAGCTCCAATGATTTCTATTGCAGCATATCCACTCGAATAATTTCGGTTGTATTTGTAAAATATCCCGGCTACCGGACAGAAGTAGCATCTTTATCAATCATCTATGCATATCGAAATTATATACGAATAAATTAGTTTGTAAATCTGGACCGTCACGGCCTCATCGAAATAAAAATGCATTAAACTCAAAAATTGAGCTTGAGCCCGGCTGGAATTGAACCCTGGTTCCCATGGCATCTGTTGATTGTTGTCCGGCGCCTTAGCGTTCAAAGCCACCTCCTTATCTTCCTAAGGTTGCACAATATGCACTTGTATACCATGGAAAAAAATATAGCATGGAAAAAATCCATCGCTACAAAATCTGCCCTGAAAAGGGATGGTCTGTTATATGCAAATTGGGGAGCACCTTTATATGGGAGCTACCAGAAAAAGTGTAATTGTTGGTGGAGAATATTTGTACCCACTAAGAAACCAATGTACCAAATTATATAAAAACAAGTGAAAAAGCGTTAAGTTCAGCCGGGCCGAACTTTTTATACCTTCCACCATAGATATACTAAAAGGTAGTTGAAATGAAAATGTAGGGAAAATACCAAAAAGTGGACCTATACCGACATTTCTACAACGCGATTATGTAAACCATAATGTGAACCATGTTCCACAAAATAATGATTTCATCCAACCTGTGCCTATCTTATTATTCTTCCAAACTTAGTTCAGGTTCGAAAATGTGGACTATCGGTCCACTCCCTCTGATACCTCCCATACAGGTGCTAGGCCTAAATGCGGGTTATAGTTCATGTATAGTTCATTATCGAACCTTACGTTCTAGCTTTATCTCGATATCCTCCGCAGGTTAAATGATTACGACAGACTCTTAGAACCAAACCCAAAATGCGGAACAAATTAGATAACTATATTAATATAAAAAAGGGGGTTATATGGGGACTACCCCAAAAAGGGGGCAAATATAAATAATTTTTGGTAGGGAGATTTGTTACCATATACGACTACAAAATACCAAATTGCAGCGAATTCGGTTGAAAAACGCGCTCAAGACCCTAAAATACCGAATAATGGGGGTACCCTTATATGGGGGCTACCCGAAAAAATGGACCTATATTCATAATTTTTTGTGGAGATATTTGGTACCTATTAAGAACTCAAAGTACTAAATTACAGCCAATTCGGTGGAAAAATACGACCAAAACCCCCAAAATACTGAAAATTAGGAGGTACCGTTATATGGGGTCTACCAGAAAAAGTGGACCTATATTTATAATTTTTTGTGGAGACATTTAGTACCCAATAAGAACACAATGTACCAAATTTCAGCGAATTCGGTTGAAAAACGCGCTCAACAACCCCAAAATACAGAAAATTGGGGGGTACCCTTATATGGGAGCTATGCCTAAACGTGGACCGATATATCCCATCTTCGAACTTGACCTGCCTGCAGGCAAAAGACAACCCTATGCAAAATTTCAGCACCCTATCTCAATTCCTTCGGAAGATAGCGTGATTACAACAGACGGACGGACAGACGGAACGATATTGGCTAGATCGTCTTAGAATTTTACCCTGATCAAGAATATATATACTTTATAGGGTCGGAAATGAATATTTCGATGTGTTACAAACGGAATGACAAAATTAATATACCCTCCATACTATGGTGGAGGGTATAAAAACAACTATTTATTAGTGGGGAATGTATGGCATTGTCCGCCGAGGGGTAAGGCAGGAAAGACTATAGTTCCGGATCTCGCCACTGATCCTCATCAGTTTCCTTTGTTTTTTGTTGGGATATTCTCCCCAGAAGCTATTTATTGCTTCTTTACAAAAAAAAAACCTTTCATACCCAAATGTCTCTTGTGACAATTCGAAGTTCTTACGTTACCAACGATACGACCCCAATGAGAAGTTCGTTTCGTTGGCGCCTGACTTCGTGGTCAACAAGGCATTTACTGACAACTACAATACATTTCCCACTGCTATGTGTCGTCACTTGTGACGAATGCACACAACGTTGTTGTTGGTATTGCTTATAGCGAACTATGGATATAACGAACTATTTATTCGGACCTAACATTAAGTTTTTATATATCATAATTTAGTTATAACGAACATGCTACAAATATACGTAATACTGGCGATGACAATCCTCACAAATGTTAATTTTTACTGTAACGCTGGCAAGCTTTACAAAAAAATGTTAGCTGTGTGAGATGCATTAATGAAAAGTTGAAGCATCTTAAGAATTATCAAAAAGTACGCAAAACCTGCAAATTTCTAAGTGTATATAATTTTTTACCTTACCTTATATTGGCTACAACGAACTTCTTCTTCTTCTACAAGTTCGCTATAATCGTACTCGACTGTTTTTATTTTATAGGGTCAGAAAGGATTATTTCGATGAGTTACAAACGGAAAAATAAACTTAATATACGCTCCATGCTATGGTGGAGGGTATAGAAATCAACAACTAAAGGCCCTTTAGAAAATTCCTTTTACAAAACTTATTAAAGCTCTTCACGTAGATTATCTATTTATAACATTTATCCATTTTAAAATGCTTTTAAAAATTCATAATTCATAAAATGTAGTTATTAATTAATAAATATTAATACGGCGGCATAATTAATGACCTCTTGAATAACGCGAATTACTCCCAAAAGGCAGTGACATTTTTCATTTTTATTTTTTTTTTTTTTTTAATTTACACTTCATAATATTTACATTAAATTAATATCACATGAACAGACAGTTGAACGCGCGCACACACAAACGCGTGATTATATGACACATTAAATATTCATTCGCCAATATGTGAATGGAATTCATAATTACTAGGACAACGACAGTAGCACCAGCAACAACAACAAGGGCGCTAAGGACTTTACTATGTATGCAGATAATCAAACGATGGACAAGCTAACATTCCACTGGGACCTGCAGACAGCCATCCAGCCAGGTTAAGGGGAAAGGGGATGAAGAGTGATGGAAAGGGTGCAAGTGTTTTTTTAATTAAGTACACAACAATGGCGACTACTTTTATTTGAACTTAATTGATGGTAATTAATACTCTATCCTTGCTTACTTAGTTAGGGTCCCCAGTGCGATCGTATCGTATCGAACAAACTAATCGAGTTGGTGGGTGTATTTACACTGTCGTCATGTGTCCAGAACACACAATAGTTTTGTTTTACAATATTCTCTGCCTCTAATACTAATGTTCCGGTGAGTATGTCCACTTAGGTGAAAAGGAAACATGAAATTAATACAACGTTATGGAAAAACTGAAAGAAAAATTTAAAAAGGACAAGTGATACATAAACGAACAAAGTTATAAAATTCGCCCACACCCAAACTCACACACATATATATATACAACAAAATTAATGTTCTATTACATTTGGCTACGAAAATTGTCGCACAACATTAAAGCTTACAATCCTTCTTTTCAATGTCAAGAAACTATTTTCAATAACTCTGGCTGCCGTTCGTTTTTGCATGAGTTGCAAAATGTGTTTATTTTAGTTGTTGTTTTTTTGTTATTTTTCATTGCCACAATCTTGTCTCTATCCTCTTAACTTGTCAAATAGCTATACTATAATCGAGCAAAACATACAAATATACATTGTCGCACAAACACTTACACACTCGCACAAGTAATAATTTGTGTATGTGTGTACAAATAAATGTCTGAAAGTTGTTTATTTTCTCCAAGTGAAAGGAAAAGTTGAAATAGATATGTGACAAATTTTGCTAAAAGTTCCATCTGTGCGAAGGCAGGTGGATGGATGTGTATGTCTTGGATAGAAATGTGAAGACATTTAAGTACATGTTACAATTGTGTGTGTGTGGGCTGAATAGTTCGAACAGATCGGAGGTTTGGTATTCCAACAAATAAAAGCAGTTTTTAAGGGTATCAAATAATGTATCCATGTTAAGACCTTCAACATACCCAGGGGAGAGGACCTCCACATATGGACTATGTCTACACAATAACCCAAAGTTTCTACAGATACTTGTGGTACCCAAAATGACATGCTTATGCTACTTCGGCCGGAAATGTGGTTAACATCTTTAAAATGTCAAACATGAGGCGGTACCTTAATATGTGAGGCATACCAAAAACGTGGACCGATTATAGCATGTCTGATCAAGGAAACATACAGATGGTATATGATGTTTTTATTTCTAATAGTAATTCCCCGACATAAAAATTACCTACCCTATAAAAATCCAATCTCGGTTCGTCTTCTTAAGGGATTGAGATAGATTGCCGTTATTTGCCCTCTATTTTAGATATTTTAGTGAATATGATTATTGTTGCGGTGTAGGATTGGTGTATATAGGTAATTTTTAACATTTGTACTAATGTGTACTATATGGTACCAAATTTGGGTGAACCGATAGAACTGAAATCTTGACATTTGGAGTTACGATCATTGTTGGGAGGATGGAATTGAGCTATTTAGGAAGTTTTGGAATGTGAACTAAATTTGGTATAATTTTTTTTTATTTTTTTTTAAATTTTACTAAATTTGGTACAATTTTAAATTTGGGAGAACTGATAGAGCTGGGATCCTGAAATTTGGAGATAGGATCATTGTTGAGGTGTAGGTTTGGGGTTTGAAGAAAGTTTTGGAAATTCGTGCTAATGTTTACAAAATTGTACCAAATGTGGATTTGGGTTAACCAATAAAGCTGGAAAACTGAAATTTGGAAATAGGGTTACTGTTGAAGTATAGGATTGGGGTATGGATGTACTTTTGGAAATTCATACTTATAGAAATTCGTACTAATGTGTACAAAATTTGGTACAATTTAAATTTTAGGTGAAACAATAGAGCTTGAAATAAGGATACTGTTGTGGTGTAGGATTGGGGTATGCGGGATGTTTTGGAAATTTGTATTAATGTGTTCTAAATTGTACCAAATGTGTATTTGGGTGAAACAATAAAGCTGGAAAACTGAAATTCGGAATAAAATTTTGGAAGTTTTAGAAATGTATACTTATATACTCTAGGATTGGTGTGTCGATGTAGTTTTGGAAGGTAAAGGACGCTCGCGTTCTTGCAGAGAATATTCCTCCCGATAAAGCTAGCAAAAAAGCGAAATCCAAGACAACTATTGGCAAGCTCTTGCACGATGCTTGTTTTAATGATAATGAATCTGATGATCGAATTGCGGGATATCGCGGTGAAGACATTGTTCAGCCAGACTCATCACATATGGCTTCCAAAAGCAACGATGCAAAACCCACTTCCCTTGTAACCAATATTGAAGAATTGCCTTCAATTGACGTCAACAATTTAATGAATGCTAACTCGGAGCAAATTCGTGCAATACCTACTGCAGCAGAAACGGTGTGCAATATGGATCAGGAGGAAAATATCCCGACTGAAGACGAAGATTTTCAACTTGTGCAAAAGAAACGAAAAATTGCAACTATTACCAGAAAACCTAAGGTAGATATGTCCAATTTTGGACTTCATGTTCCAAAAAAATCATCCGAACAGTCGGTGCTGTCAAGCAACAGATTTTCCATATTAGGTGATTTGGATATTAAATCTGACAAAGCATATAATAGGCCTGCTCCTTTGAAAGAAGTAGTAGATAAACCTGATAGGAATAGAAAATCGTTCTGTCCCCCTATTTTTCTTTTTGGCATAGACTTGCATAGTTTGTTAAATGATTTAAAGGCTAGGAACATCGAATTTAGAATTATTAATAAAAGCAGACACAAAAGCAAACTTTATCTACAAGATCCAAATGTTCACACCGAATTAATGAGCCTTCTACGAGAAAAAAAAAGTTGGACTCGTATTCTTATACTCCAAAAGAGTTGAAACGACAAACCATAGTTCTCCGCGGACTTCTTCATGAAACTCAAATTGATGATATTAAGGCAGACCTAGATATGTTAGTTCCAGATACGGTGCAAGACGTCTCTAAATTTACCACTTCTTACTCTAGAAAAAATGATATTGATACAGGGCTTTATCTTGTAACTCTACTGTCGGGTAAATCGGTATCAGAATTGAAGTCGCTGAGGTATGTATTGAAGCAAAGAGTCTATTGGGAATTGCCGAAAAGAAACTTGGGGGATGTCCAATGCTGGAGATGCCAAAAATGGGGTCATATGTCGCAAAATTGCAATAGAGAATCTGTTTGTGTCAAATGTGGTGAAAACCACGCCAAAGGCGAATGTAAAATCGTTCAAGGTGATGGGAATCTACCCTACTGTATCAACTGTGGGAATCGTGGTCATCCCGCAAGTTTTAGGGGTTGTCCTGAATATAAAAAGTATGTTGAACTGAAGAAGAGAGCTAAAACAGTTGCTTTGGAAAGAAAATCGAAAGTAAATAATAATGTTTTTAATGCTTTATCCTCTATTATACAGCCGGATATTTCTTATTCAGATGCATCCCGTAAGTGTTCCGCTAACCTAACTTCAGGCTCTTCACAGAGACCGAGACTTATTGAAGATTTTTTAAAAATCGCTAAAGAAATTTGTCCCCCTAAGACGATTTCATTAGAAGATAAAATTTTGAATTTCCTAAGAAATTATAAATCAATGTCAAAGGATGAGGCTATACAACAGTGTGTTAGTCTCTTGCACGAAGTTAATATCACTTATGGTCCGTAATATGTTAAATCTCATCACATTTAATGTTAGGTCATTAATTGAATATGGCCGTAAATACGAATTGTACAAGTTAGTCAACACCCATGATATAGACGTTGCATTCATTCAAGAAACGCACTTGCGACCTGGTGCAAATATTAATTTTGAGGGCTGTCAATTTCTCAGAGACAATACCTCACAAGGGGTAGCTATTTTGCTAAGGAAAAATTACAAGTTCAGTAAAGAGATTATTTCGGGTTTTAGTTTCCCTAGTTTATTTATCTCGATTGATGTTTATATTAATGGCGCCCTTAGAAAATTTTGCTTGGCTCCATTTACTTACCGGGGAATTCTGATCAATCGCAGATTTCACGTTCTCTGATTTGTTTAGGTCAATATTCCAGGGATTTTGATCTTACCTTTGTTGGCGGCGACTTTAATGCCAGACATGTTTCATGGGGGGATACCATGAATAACATAAATGGGAATAGTTTTTATGATCACCTCCAACAACATCCACATTTCTTTACCAGAATATCTTCTTCTTGTCCTACTTTTCCTAATGGTTCATCATATTTGGATCATTTTCTTATCAGTTCTAATGCTATAGACTTGCCCAATCCTATATATTCTACTTCCTGTTTACCAAGTTTTTCAGATCACTATCCACTCAAGCTTAGCGTTAATCTTCCAAGTGTCGAAATTATTTTAAAGCCACTACCTACTTTTATAAGCTACAAAAATACGAATTGGAATGATTGTATAATAGAGACTTTATTAAGATAATGATAAAGAGACAAGTTTCGAATTTCCAAGATAAACTTAAAAATATTAAACCGGGGCCAAAGGCGCATAGGGAAGTTTTAAGATTATTGGTCATCACAGATCCGTCCGATAGACAAACTTGCCGTAGATGGTACTGTTATAAGTGATGATTCTGAATGTCTTACGCTTTTAAAATCTTTTTTCTATAACATTTATAATAACGCTGCTAGCCTCCCTTCTGTAAGTGAAGATTTTGTAAACGGGTATATTGCAAACGTTCCACAGAACTGTCACGTATTTTCCAGTGATTCAGATGCTAGAAATCAAACAGGATGTGTAAATTTAACAAATTTAAATGAAATTATGGCTGTTGCTAACACTATTAAAAATAAGAAATCTTTCGGAATAGACAAACTTTCTAATTTCACAATTCTTAAGCTTCCAACAAAGGCCTTTGAATTTCTTACCATTATCTTTAATAACTGCATTTCAAACGGCTATTTCCCAGAATCTTGGAAAGTCTCTAAAATTGTTCCCATAAAGAAAAAACCCAATAATGATGACATATCTAATTTGAGGCCTATATCCTTGTTATCTAACATTGGTAAACTTTTTGAAATGATTGTACGTATTAAAATGGATGTAGGAGTCACTTTACCGTATATACCTAATTCACAGTTCGGGTTTCAAAAAGAACATTCCACAGTTGATGCAATGACTAAATTCACAAATGATATCGTTCTGAACCTTCGTGAAAAGAAGTGTACCGTTGCAGTTTCCCTAGATGTTGAGAAGGCCTTTGATCATGCCTCCCACTATGGAGGTTGTTAAATTATTTAAGAGCTTCGTAACAAACAGAAAATTTTGCGTTCTATATAAAAATCAAGTGTCCGAATTGTCACATATAAGCTCTGGCGTACCGCAGGGATCTGTGCTAGCACCGCATTTGTACAACATCTTAATGTACGATTTCCCTCATACCCAAGAAAACGCTTCGGGTATTCTGTACGCTGACGACTCACTTTTGTACTCACACCACGAGTCACCAGTTTGTGCTACTGACAATATCTCACAATACCTGCATAATGTTAAGCAATTTTATGATGAATGGGGAATCAAAATTAACACTTCCAAGAGCGAAGCAATTTGCATTAGAAATGCATCTGGAAAATGTAAACGTTCTGTAGTTCCGAGAGTAAGAATTTAAAACTGGCATTAAATGGCATTGAAATTCCCTTTAGAGACAAAATTACGTACTTGGGAGTAGAGTTTAACAAACTATTTAAATTTAATTCACATGCTAGAAAAGCATTAAATAAGGCCCGAGGAATTTTTATTTTATTTTTGAGAATTCTGAACAATAAAGCTTTGATTGCAAGTACAAAATTAATGTTGTGCAAGACATGTATAAGGCCTGTTATTTTGTATGCCTTTCCTGTCTGGTTTAACATATCACCAATTGTTGTGAAAGAGCTAGAGGTTTTTGAGAGAAAAATTTTGAGACTTTGCATCGGAAAAAAT
>NW_026877850.1:0-23034 GCF_032173495.1 Musca vetustissima | reverse complement strand
CTCACATTGCCTTATGCCAACGCCGTTGCTTGCTTTGTTAGTCGTTGCTTGTTTACTTGTGCTATATGGGTATAACAACATATCGCACAAGCAGTCGTATGTGTGTATGTATTGGTGCGATTTTAGTTCGTTGTGCTATAGTAGACATCAGTGCCATACGAACGAATATGTGAATGGACAACATGTATGTACAAGCATTTTTTCTTCAGTACAGCAAAGGCAAATGGCAAATATGAAGTTGAGAGATTTTTGGCGGGAAAAAAATTAGTGGTGGAATTCTTTCCAAGGAAAAATATTTTTAAAATGGTGATTATAATTTTTGATAAAAATTAACGAAATTCAAAAATTGTAGAAAATATTAAAATATTTAGTTTTTGCAACGTTAAAGGGGCGATTTACAAATTTTGAAGAAAATTTACGAAATTCAAAAATTAAGCAGAAAATATTAAAATATTTTTACCATTAGGTAATTGCAAATTATAAAAGTTTATGACCTGGATTAAAAAAATAATCCATTTGTGGCGTCATTTTCTGGAATGTCCATAAATAAACAGGCACACTTTTACCTAATACTCTAATTAGCAAATTCTTTTTTTTATCATAAAAATAAAACACATGTGGATTTTCTCATTTATTTAGGTAGTAAAATAATAAAATAATTAGTAAATAGTATGAAATAAATATTTTGTCTCTTTTAAATTTAATTTGTAGCCCTGAAAAGGGCTGTTAGATATTATGTTTTCGAATATCGAAAAAATTCTTGACAAAGTAATTTTTGTGGAAAAAATTACTTCTTGGCGGCGGCTTTCTTGGCAGCTGGCTTCTTTGGTGCTGCGGCTTTTTTGGGCTTAGCAGCGGCTGTTTTTGCCTTGGGTGCCTTTGGTTTGGTGGCAGATGCTTTAGCGGCGGTCTTTGCGGGTTTTGCCTTAACTGTACCGGTTTTCTTGGCAGCCTTGGCCTTTGTTTTGTCAGCCTTCTTCTTTTCAGCGGTCTTTTTGGCGGCAGATGGTTTTTTGGCAGCTGTCTTCTTTTCGCCGGCAGCCTTTTTAGGGGCGACCTTCTTTTTCTTTTCACCAGCGGCGGGAGCCTTCTTTTTCTTTTCAGCAGTCTTTGCTTTAGGTTCCTTGGAAGCCGAAGCGGACAATTTGAATGAACCGGTTTCAGCAACGGCGGCGTCAGACATGTTTATATTTCACTGTTTTTATATTTCACTGTTAACACAAATACACTCACAAATTTATGTGTACTACTATTTTGTTATTGGTCGAGCCGTATAACATAGGTACATCGAAAAGATGAGAAGTGCATAGTAGTCAATTGGTATATTTTTCGAATTATTGTGTGGAAGCGTGTTTAATTTTTTACAAAAGTTTTCACAGAAATTTAATTTTTCCCAGGAAGCTTTAAAAATTGCTGAAAAAGATATTTTACATTTTGAAAGTATAGATTTCAGGCTTCATTTTAAAAGATATTTCATGTTATTATCATTACCGGTTAGCGAGTTATAGACGTTTAACTTCAAAGATTATGAATTTGAAATCACAAATTTCTAACTAAATTTGAAAAAAATCCAAAAAATTTTGAAAATTTTCATAAAATTTCTTTTTGATAATATAGCCTGATATGTTTTCTTTAGGATAAATTAAAAATATTTAGAAATTTTGCATTTTCTATGTGAGAAAAAATTAAATTTATTATGTGGTCTATGACAGCAGAAATCCTCTTGTTGGCATATTTTCAATGAAGAAAACTTTTTCTACAAATAAATTTGAAAGCTCAAATCTTATTAACTTTTATAAAAATTTCTTAAAAAACATTTCAGGATTTGTATATTTACACCAAAATAAAACATTATTCATAAAAAGTCATTAATTGTTTGGAAAAGTTAAAAATTCCTTACAATATCATATACTACCAATGGACGAACATTCATCAACAAACGGCAATTTTTTTCAAAATAAACTATTTTGGCAAAAATAAATTAATTATACTTTAAAAATATTCTAAAATAATTTATTAATCAGTTATTTATTAATTTTCACAATAATTTTGTCAAATTTTTGCAAAAAAAAAAATTATATTAAAAATAATTTCGTTTTTGCTATTACCTTTCATGGCAGAGCAGAGTACAAAGAAATTTCATGGAATTTTTCGAACGTTACAAAAATATTGTATTCCTATTGATTATTAAGTATTTACTATTTTCTATTAATTTTTAGTCAAAATATAAAATTTTAATAATTATTTTACTAAAAAATACTAATTTATAATTTTCTTTAAAAAAATTGGTTTTTGAATAGAGAAATTCTGCCTTTAGAAATCAAAAAATATTTCCCATCAAATTTTTCATAGACAGAGACAAATATAAAATTAGATAGAATTTTTTTTACATGGTAGAAAATTAGCTGGAAAAGAAAAAACATGCACATTTCATTCTTCATTCATGGGGATGTTTGCTGTAAAAAAAAAAAACAAAAATATTGAGGGGAAATTTTTTTCGCGCCAAAAATAACATATTGCATTAATACATAAGAGAATTTTTTTTTTTGGAAGGGGAAAAATGGAGGGAAGCATTTTCCCGCCAATTACGAAAAAGGTGAATAGAAAACAATTAAACAAACAATGTGAAAAAAATTCATCATGTGACAATACAAACGAAAAATTTTAAATAGAAACAAAGAAAAAAAATAAAATAATTTAAATAATAAATCTGAATAATTAAAATTTTAACCAGAATTAAAAAAAAATTATTTCTAACGAAATAAACATTAAAATGAAAAAAAAAAAATTAAATAGAAAATCATTTTACGAAAATGTTGAGAAAATGTATGAAAAATTATTTTTAATGAAAAGAAAAGCGAAAAAAATTTATAATTTCAAATAAAAAAAAATAAATGTTTGGAAAATTTACTAAAAATAAAAAAATAAATTAAAAAAATCCTGTATTCCTATCAGCCTCAAAATAAATTAAAACAACGTAAAAATATTTTTATTAAATAAAAATTGTAATAATAATAAAATAATTTGTTAAAAATTGAATCTCTTTTTTGATATATTTTGTGGTCCTGAAAAGGACCGATTGTTTTGTTGTAAAAAAATGAGTTTTTAAAACGTCAAGAATTTAAGCACGTTCTCCACGAATACGTCTGGCCAATTGGATATCTTTAGGCATGATGGTGACACGCTTAGCATGGATGGCGCACAAGTTAGTATCTTCGAAAAGACCGACCAAGTAGGCTTCACTGGCTTCTTGCAAGGCCATAACAGCAGAGCTCTGGAAACGCAAATCAGTTTTGAAATCTTGAGCAATTTCACGAACCAAACGCTGGAAGGGCAATTTGCGGATCAACAATTCAGTACTCTTCTGGTAACGACGGATTTCACGCAAAGCGACTGTACCGGGACGGAAACGATGAGGCTTCTTAACACCGCCGGTGGCTGGTGCGCTCTTACGAGCGGCTTTAGTGGCCAATTGCTTACGAGGAGCCTTGCCACCAGTCGATTTACGGGCAGTTTGCTTAGTACGAGCCATTTTTCACTTTAATTTTTTTCACTTCACTAGGTATGCACACAAACACTGTTAACACTGTAATAACTCGGAAACCGCGCCAGAAACGAGTATTTATAGAAAAATTTTGTGTTAGCATCAACGATTAAGGGTGAGTGTTCGTAAATACAAATATATGTCTACTAAATGGGCGCACACACGCACACATATACACAAACGACTATGGCACAAGCAACACGAACTAAGTCGAAGTGGTCGACGATCAGGGAAATTTTTGTATAAATAGAACCGTCAGGGTCGCAGTTAAAACATTCGTTCTTGTGCTTTCGTGAAGTGTTAAAGTGAATTAAAAAAAAAGTGAAAAATGACTGGTCGCGGTAAAGGTGGAAAAGGCTTGGGAAAAGGTGGCGCTAAACGTCATCGCAAAGTGTTACGTGATAATATCCAGGGCATTACCAAGCCAGCTATTAGACGTTTGGCTCGTCGTGGTGGTGTAAAACGTATTTCTGGATTGATTTACGAAGAAACTCGTGGTGTTCTGAAAGTGTTTTTGGAAAACGTTATTCGTGATGCTGTCACCTACACCGAACACGCTAAGCGTAAAACCGTCACTGCTATGGATGTCGTCTACGCTTTGAAGAGACAAGGTCGTACTTTGTACGGTTTCGGCGGTTAAATATTTTCTTGACGCTATTTGGAGAAATCTTCTTATTTTACAACAAACCAATCGGTCCTTTTCAGGACCACAAAAAATATTAAAAAAGAGATACTTTCTTGTTGAAAATTAATTATTATTATTATTTTTTTTTTAAATAAATATACTAATAAAAATTATAACTACATATATTAAATGTTTAAAAAATTTCCATTACCTTTTCCGATTTTTCAAATATTTTAAATAAATTTTAATTTTCTTCTAATAGTATTATCCATTTCATACCACATTTCTTTCCAAAATCATATTTTTTTTCTTTCAATTATTTCCACATACCAATGCCTGTTAAAATGCCGTCGGCAATACGCATTACTAAATGCCTTTGGTTACTCATATAATGTGTGTATACCATAACTACACATACCCTATACATGTATTAGTACATACGTACGTTAAAGAACAACAAGCAATGCCATGACTATTCACATCAGTGTTTTAAATTTCAAAAATAAAAAAAAATCAATACGTTCTCATTTCAAGAAAATTCATTACAAAAATAAAATTATTTTTAATAAATTGTACAATTCGAAAAAATTTTTTTTTTTTATTTTTATTTTATTTATTTTTTTTTTTATTCAATTAAATAAAATTGACTTCATCATTTTCATTACAATCTTATTTAATTTCGCTAAATTTCTATCAAAAAACAAAAAAATTCTTCCTTCGAACATATTTCCATATAAAAATGCCGCCGTCAACTCGCATTTCTAAATGCCGTTGCTTGTTTGTTCATATGCTTGCTTATATTATGTATGTATACCATAGCGTCACTTTATCTAAGCATGTGGTAGTATTTTGTTAGTCCATGATACTAAACAACGAACCAACGAACGATCAAACAACGATGTGAGTACGATGTAGTGAGTGAAACATTACAAAAATAATAATTTCAATTAAAAAATAAAATAAATAAATAAATTTAAAAAATTAAATTAAAAAATTAAAATTAAATTAAAATATTAAAATTAAATTAAAATATTAAAATTAAATTAAAAAATTTAAATTAAATTAAAAATTAAAATTTAAATTAAATTAAAAAATTGAAATTAAATTAAAAAATTAAATTTCCAATTTAATAACGTTATAATTTTTTCTAAACAAATTTAAATTTATTTTCCAAAAAATCCAAAATAATATTTTCATTTTTCTGTTAAAATATCAAATTTTATTCAACATTTTTTCCATTCATTTCATTTTATTTTTCAAAAAAATAATAATAAAATAGCTTCTCATTTTCTAAAATTTTTCCAAAAATTTTCATTAAAAGACCATATAAATTTCATTTTTATTTAATATTTTTGATTTTAATATTTTCTAATTTTATTGAAATATTCCTATTAAATTCATTTTTCAATTCCATTTTTTCTTCAAACTTCTACCAATTTCATTTTTATTTTCGTAATAATTTTTTCTAAACAAATTTAAATTTATTTTTCAAAAAAAAATGTTTTCATTTTTCTTCTAAAATGTAAATTATGGTTCAAAATTATTTAATTTGTAATTTATTTCATTTTATTTTTCAAAAAAAAAATAATAAAATCGCTTTTCATCTTCTAAAAATTTTCATTAAATGTCCCTATAAATTTCATATTTTTTCATTTTAATTTATTATTTTTAATTTTAATATTTTATTTTAACTTCTCTAATTTTATTAAAATATTTCTATTTAATTTATTTTTCAATTTCATTTTTTTCTTCAAACTCCTAAAAATTTTCATTTTATTTTCGTCATCCCTTCATTTTATTTCAACTACAAAGGCCTGCAACGCAAAAAAAAACTCTTTCAATTCTCCTCTTTTTTGCCTTCCCAAAATAAAAAGCGTGAGGCGACTTCTTACAATAGAATTACTATGTGTGTGCGTGCGTGTGTGTTTTTGTGTTTGGTGGTTATTTTTTGTGAGTCATACAAGCCAGCTGTACTACTGATCAACAGGAATAACTGTATTCTTCTTCTTCTTCTTCGTTTTAAATTGCCCCTTGCAAAAACAACATAACACAAGCATGCTTCTTCTTCTTCAAAATACCTCGAATTATAACGGCAAACAACAACAAATTTTAAGCAAACTCAAATGTGACTACAATAAATGTATTTCGTCTCATAAAAGACAAATGTAATGCTGTAAGGAGAAAAATTTATATTTTTTGGAATTTTTTTTTTATTTTTAATAAATTTAACTAATAAAATAAATATGGTTTGAATTGATTTTTTCTCTTTTTAAATATTTTTTGTCGTCCTGAAAAGGACGGATTGGTTGATTTTGTATGGATTTTTTGTTATTATACGATGGTCTGTATTCATTCCATAATACCTTTCGCAATAATTTAGGCTTTCTTTTCGGTCTTCTTGGGCAAGAGAACCGGGGAATGATACGAGTCTTCTTGTTGTCACGAGCAGCATTACCAGCCAATTCCAAAACTTCAGCAGCCAAATATTCCATAACGGCGGCTAAATATACTGGAGCACCGGCACCAACACGTTCAGCATAGTTGCCTTTACGCAACAAACGATGAATACGACCGAAATTGAAGACCAGCACGATTGGAACGGGACTTTGCCTTTCCCTTAAAACCACGACCAGACATTTTCACTTTATTTTATTTTTAAACACTTCACTTAGCACTGAAAAACACAGAATGATAAAAATTGCCTTTTTTTTTTTTTTTTTTTACATAGTAAACTTAACTCTAGATTATAAAATTATATTTTCCTAACAGAATACATCTTTTTCTAGGAATATTAATATTATATTATTAGTAAAAGGTAGGCCAGCCCTTTTTGCCCATTGTAAATTATTTTTTGACTATGTCAATCATTTTATTTGAAATTAACAAGAAAATTGGTATAAAAACTTGCTATTAAATTTTTTTTTTTTTTTTATTACTATCTAAAACTTAAAAACTACTTAACACTAAAAAATAAAAAACTAAACAAAATAAAATAAATAATAATTCAATATTCTTAAAACTACTACAACTACTTCTATTTACAATATTTACAGTGTGCCCATATCCAAACGTCTGTGTCTGTATATATAAACGCATATATACACACACACACATTCGCATATGCGCATAAGATGTTTGTACAAATTTACATTTTAATATTGTTCTGTGTTATACACTAGGTCATTGATATTGTATGTGCCGTATTTTCTATTATAGAATACAATTTTGTCATTACTATTAAAAAGCATGTTATTTTTATTTAAGTTTAATAAGCACATAGGTGACAAATATCCATCATTTGCTATGATATTATTAAATTTTTCTTCGCTTATAATATAACTATGCGAATTATTATTGCAATTAATATATTTTTCGAGATGTTTAATAGCTGTTTTTGTCATGAATTTGTCTACCCTTATTAGATTACTAGCTTCATACAGCCGACGACATGACGGTGTAATGAAATTACCATCTGGCATTAATTTCGATCTCATATTGAGACAATATCTTAGCATATTTCTTTCAAAAACCCTGATTTTTTCCATTTGTCTAGAAGAAATACCAAACCAAATAGGAAAACCGTATGTTATTGCAGGTCTAATTAACTGTTTATATAGACACATTTTTATTTTGGCGCTAAGTCCGCTTTTCCTATTTATAACTCTAATTACGTTTTGGTATGCATTCTTTGCTTTTCTAAGAACGTATTCTACGTGTTTATTGAATTTGAAATCTTCATCAAATATAATTCCTAGATATTTGAGATCTTTGACATTTTCTAGAATGTATCCATTTATTTTAATTGCTGGTAGAAAACTACGACCATTTTTATAAAGTCTAGTTTTCTTACCCCTTATAATAATTGATTTGCATTTGCTTTCATTTAATTTAAGCTTCCATTTTTCAAAGTAGACAGTTAATTCCTCAAGATAATTATTTATCAGATTGTTGGCAATTTTAGCTCTAGGGTGGGATGAGGCTATAAGAATATCGTCCGCAAAAGCTATTAATAATTGGTCATTTTGAGGCTGTGGAATGTCAGCAATATAAATATTATAAAGGGTTGGACCAAGCACCGAACCTTGAGGTACTCCTGCTTTTATATTTCTCCGGGTCGAATTACTATTTTCGATATTAACTGAAAATGTCCTATCACTTAGGTAATTATGTATTAATCGAACCATTGGATTTTCAAATTTAAAAATATTTTCCATCTTTGTTATAAGGCCTTGATGCCAGACATTATCAAACGCTTTTTCAAAGTCTAGACTAACAGCAATGGTTGCACTTCTATTATTTAGTCCATTGACCACTTTGCTCGATAGTGCTAAAAGAGCATGTGTAGTTGATAAACCTTCCCTAAACCCAAATTGGAACTCTTTCAGTATATTGTTGTTTAGAATGTGTTCATTTAATATTTTCAATATAAATATCTCTAATATTTTTCCTATGTTGGAGAGGAGCGAAATTGGTCTGTAACTACTGGGTAAGGTGGGATCTTTACCTGGCTTGAGAACCGGTACCACCCTAGCTTGTTTCCAATTTATGGGGAAATACCCTATATTTAGGCAATTATTGAAGATGATTGTTAAATGCTCATAAAATCTGGGTCCAATTCTTTTTAATACAAAATTAGGGATACCATCCTCGCCACTGCTCTTTGTATTTTTCAGATTTTTGAGAATAATTCCTACATCTTTGGCTGTCACCAATTTGAAGGTTTGTGGTTGATTCATATTTGATCTGCCATCCGCATATACTCCATTTCCAAAATTATAAATAGGATTAAATTGATCATTATTGGGAGGATTATCAGCATTAAATCTATCCTGGATTTTTGAATATTCGTCAGCTATTATATTAGCCTTTTCCTCACAATTATCAATACTTATACCTTGATTATTTTTAATTACTGGAATTTTTGTTTTTTTGATACCACAGAACCTCTTAATTTCTTTATACATGTAACTGTTGCAATTGACTTTATTTAGAATATCTGTGTAGTACTTATCCTCAAATAACCTGATTTTCTCTTTTATTATTTGGTCAAATTGCCTTAAAATTGCACTTAAAGTATTATATTCTGCAATATCCAATACCCTATATCTCCTTCTTCTAATGGTTTTCTTTTGCCTAATTAATTGCAAAATATCTAGCGGAAGTTCTACTAATGTACCATGTCTAGGTATGTATTTTCTCATGCTGTTATTCATTGCCTCTGTAATAATATCAGTTATTTTATCTATTTCTTTATCAATTTCAGTTACGTTTAGATTTCTATCAGCAGGTAGTGAGAGTCTATGTTTATGTTGATTTAAATAATTATTAAATATTTGGTTTTTAAAACTACCAAAATCATATAATTCTTTTATTACTCTCCTTTCTAGCCTGCTAAGTTGGACTTGTATTAATATCGCCTTATGATCGGAATTAAAATCTAGTGTTTTTACACAGTTAGAAGGGTCAGAGGATAAAATCCCTATATTAGATGTAGTGATGAAAATATCTATGTATGATTTTGCATTAAATTCGCATCTTGTGGGTTCGCTGGTTGGCCTAATTAAAATATTTGGGGAAATATCTAGCCAGTCGCTGAGTACTTTGCCGCTAACATTTGTTTTATTACCACCCCATATAGGGTGTTTAGCATTCAGATCTGCTCCGATGATTGCTTCCTTATTACCAATAATATTACCTATATTTACCAGGTCAATGTTTCTGATATTTTCTTGTGGTCTCTTGTAAAGGGCCATAACAACGACATTGTTATAATGCCCCTTTAACTCCACTACAGTACCTTCGATTTCCCCCAGGTTAGCATGGATTTGTTCAGCCTTGATCCAACCCTTTACAAGGATAGCAGTTCCACCACCTCGACCATCAACCCTATTTTGCCGAAAAATTTTGTAATTTCGCTCTTGATAATTGTGTCTAACTGAAAGTTTATGTTCCGCAACTAAGAGAATGTCGGGATTGTGTTCTTTTAAAAATAAATGCAAGAAATGTCTCTTATGATTGGATACAATAGAGTTAACATTGATAAAGATGATCTTTAGTTTATTCATCAATTCTAAGTTCCAACAGTAGTTTGAAAATAGCCTGAGCCTTTTCCTCATCACTTATAAGATTTTGTCTGTTCTTTGCGTAACAGTCAACCTTTCTTAAAATTGTTAGCATGTCCTTACCAATATATTTTATGCAGTCGTTGTTAAAAATCTCGAAGGAAGTCCCTCCATTGGTGCTTTTAGCTGTGTTAGTAAAAGCTGGCTGATTTTGCCTAACAATACTAGAATATGGTGTAGCAGAATTCACCAGAGGTGCCCTATTATTAATTGGAATTTGCTCAGTAAAACGTTTTTTAGGGGTTACTTTGTTTTTCAATTCAGCAAATCTAATTTTAGTAGGACATTTTTTGTCGCTTGCGCAATGTCCGTCAATTTTGCAATTTATGCAATAAACTGTCATTCCAATCTGTCGAGTCACTTTTCCTGTGACTGGATCTGTGATTATAATTTCATCGGTATTTTTTTCCTTTGGGGGGATTTTGCATTCTCCAGGCCCATGGGGAATTTTACATTTACAACATCTATATGCCATATTACAATTGCTTGCAACATGACCTGGTCGTTGGCAGTTTTTACACTGTATAATTCCTTGTTTTTTATAATTTTCAATAATAACACCTCCGTTAAAAATATATTTCTGTCTTCTAAATGATTTAATGTCAGAATCGTTAGTCAATTGAATAACCCATTTATTATTATTTAAGTTAACTAACCTTAGGATATTAATATTAATCTCCTTTTCTTTAAAGTACTCAATTATTTCTTGCTCCTCATAAGCGCTAGATAAATTATGGATTATTAATGAGACTGGTTTCTCATCTCTTGGTGTAAACGTATAATATGAATATTTCAATTCATTGAACATAGTTTTAACTTTTATGTGGTCATCTTTATTAACTAATTTAAGAGTGACCAAATTCTTATTGATTATGCTTGTTGCAAAATGTTTGTGTCCTAGCAAACTTGAAACTTTGTTGACAATTTCCTTTGAATTAACATTATAAATTTTAAATGCAGGGGGAGGGCTGGCCTTACCTGTCTTATTTTTTGTGTATTCATGGATGGATTCCTCATTTCGTTGATATGTTGCTGTTGTCCGTTTGTTTATTGTTGCCTCTTGTTCAAATGTTGCAGAGTTTTGATGCGTGGATTGCAATGTTGCAGAACTTTGGCCCAATGTTGCCGGAATATTTTGAAATGTTGCAGAACTATGTTGCTGGGATTGCGATGTTGCGGGGTTTTTGTCTACTGTTGCTGACATTTTCAGGTATGTTGCAGAATCTTGTTGATAAGTTGCGATAGGTTGGCATGTTTCAGCATTATGTTGAGTATTTTCGGCATGTTGGTTGTGCGTATGTTGGTTACATCGAACTTCATCAGCCCAGTCGGCAACTTCCATGTTGTTTTCATTAGTCGCATTTTCATTTGTATGTTGTATATTGTTGTTGTTGTTTGTTATGTTATTATTTTCAATGTTTTTTGGCAAATTAACTTGTTGAGTATTCACTATTGTATTTTGAAGATTTCCAATCATATTTTCAAGATCTTTTATTCGGGATAATAGTTCTTCCCTTTCTTTAGTAAGCTGGTCGATTAGTGCTCTTAATTTGATCACCATATATTGGGTGTCGGAATCACTTCCACTACTTTTGTTCTTTTTTCTTTTTTTCTGTTTTTTCTTTGTGCCACAATTATCATTTGTTACACTACAGCTATCTGATAGGATTCCTGGGGACTCCATTATAAATTTAAATTTATTTTTTATATATTTTTCTTTAAAGTCAATGGCGAATGCCTTAATATTGAAAGTTTCTTTATTTGCAAAGCACTTTATTTCACTATTAGTTTTTTAAAAACATTTTTAGTTCACTGCACAATTCGACCAGTCATTTTTCACTTTTTTTTAATTCACTTTAACACTTCACGAAAGCACAAGAACGAATGTTTTAACTAGCAGCCTAACGGTTCTATTTATACAAAAATTTCCCTCGTCAACCACTTCGACATAGTTCGTGTTGCTTGTGCCATAGTCGTTTATGTATATGTGTGCGTGTGTGTGCCCATTTAGTAGACATATATTTGTATTTACGAACACTCACCCTTAATCGTTGATGCTAACACAAAATTTTTCTATAAATACTCGTTTCTGGCGCGGTTTCCGAGTTATTACAGTGTTAACAGTGTTTGTGTGCATACCTAGTGAAGTGAAAAAATTAAAGTGAAAAATGGCTCGTACTAAGCAAACTGCCCGTAAATCGACTGGTGGCAAGGCTCCTCGTAAGCAATTGGCCACTAAAGCCGCTCGTAAGAGCGCACCAGCCACCGGCGGTGTTAAGAAGCCTCATCGTTTCCGTCCCGGTACAGTCGCTTTGCGTGAAATCCGTCGTTACCAGAAGAGTACTGAATTGTTGATCCGCAAATTGCCCTTCCAGCGTTTGGTTCGTGAAATTGCTCAAGATTTCAAAACTGATTTGCGTTTCCAGAGCTCTGCTGTTATGGCCTTGCAAGAAGCCAGTGAAGCCTACTTGGTCGGTCTTTTCGAAGATACTAACTTGTGCGCCATCCATGCTAAACGTGTCACCATCATGCCTAAAGATATCCAATTGGCCAGACGTATTGCTTAAATTCTTGACGTTTTAAAAACTCATTTTTTACAACAAAACAATCGGTCCTTTTCAGGACCACAAAATATATCAAAAAAGAGATTAAATTTTTAACAAATTATTTACGATTATTACAATTTTTTATTAAATAAAAATGTTTTTTTTACGTTGTTTTAATTTATTTTGAGGCTGATAGGAATACAATCGGTCCTTTTCAGGACCACAAAATATATCAAAAAAGAGATTCAATTTTTAACAAATTATTTATTATTATTACAATTTTTATTAAATAAAAATATTTTTACGTTGTTTTAATTTATTTTGAGGCTGATAGGAATACAGGATTTTTTTAATTTATTTTTTTTATTTTGAGTAAAGTTTCCAAACATTTATTTTTTTTTTATTTGAAATTATAAATTTTTTTCGCTTTTCTTTTCATTAAAAATAATTTTTCATACATTTTCTCAACATTTTCGTAAAATGATTTTCTATTTAAATTTTTTTTTCATTTTAATTTTTATTTCGTTAGAAATAATTTTTTTTAATTCTGGTTAAAATTTTAATTATTCAGATTTATTATTTAAATTATTTTATTTTTTTTTCTTTGTTTCTATTTAAAATTTTTCGTTTGTATTGTCACATGATGAATTTTTTTCACATTGTTTGTTTAATTGTTTTCTATTCACCTTTTTCGTAATTGGCGGGAAAATGCTTCCCTCCATTTTTCCCCTTCCAAAAAAAAAAATTCTCTTAATTCTATGTTAATGCAATTTTTATTTTTGGCGCGAAAAAAATTTCCCCTCAATATTTTTGTTTTTTTTTTGTTTTACAGCAAACATCCCCATGAATGAAGAATGAAATGTGCATGTTTTTTCTTTTCCAGCTAATTTTCTACCATGTAAAAAAAATTCTATCTAATTTTATATTTGTCTCTGTCTATGAAAAATTTGATGGGAAATATTTTTTGATTTCTAAAGGCAGAATTTCTCTATTCAAAAACCAATTTTTTTAAAGAAAATTATAAATAAATTAGTATTTTTTAGTAAAATAATTATTAAAATTTTATATTTTGACTAAAAATTAATAGAAAATAGTAAATACTTAATAATCAATAGGAATACAATATTTTTGTAACGTTCGAAAAATTCCATGAAATTTCTTTGGTAATAATAGCAAAAACGAAATTATTTTTAATATAATTTTTTTTGCAAAAATTTGACAAAATTATTGTGAAAATTAATAAATAACTGATTTATAAATTATTTTAGAATATTATTAAAGTATAATTAATTTATTTTTGCCAAAATAGTTTATTTTGAAAAAAATTGCCGTTTGTTGATGAATGTTCGTCCATTGTTGTTTTTATGATATTGTAAGGAATTTTTAACTTTTCCAAACAATTAATGACTTTTTATGAATAATGTTTTATTTTGGTGTAAATATACAAATCCTGAAATGTTTTTTAAGAAATTTTTATAAAAGTTAATAAGATTTGAGCTTTCAAATTTATTTGTAGAAAAAGTTTTCTTCATTGAAAATATGCCAACAAGAGGATTTCTGCTGTCATAGACCACATAATAAATTTAATTTTTTCTCACATAGAAAATGCAAAATTTCTAAATATTTTTAATTTATCCTAAAGAAAACATATCAGGCTATATTATCAAAAAGAAATTTTATGAAAATTTTCAAAATTTTTTGGATTTTTTTCAAATTTAGTTAGAAATTTGTGATTTCAAATTCATAATCTTTGAAGTTAAACGTCTATAACTCGCTAACCGGTAATGATAATAACATGAAATATCTTTTAAAATGAAGCCTGAAATCTATACTTTCAAAATGTAAAATATCTTTTTCAGCAATTTTTAAAGCTTCCTGGGAAAAATTAAATTTCTGTGAAAACTTTTGTAAAAAATTAAACACGCTTCCACACAATAATTCGAAAAATATACCAATTGACTACTATGCACTTCTCATCTTTTCGATGTACCTATGTTATACGGCTCGACCAATAACAAAATAGTAGTACACATAAATTTGTGAGTGTATTTGTGTTAACAGTGAAATATAAAAACAGTGAAATATAAACATGTCTGACGCCGCCGTTGCTGAAACCACCGCCTCCCCAGTTGCCGCTGTTGAGAAAAAGGCACCAAAGAAGGCCGCTGCCAAAGCAAAAAAACCATCAGCCGCTCCAACTCATCCACCAACCCAGCAAATGGTAGATGCTGCCATCAAAACTTTGAAGGAACGTGGAGGTTCTTCATTGCCAGCCATCAAAAAATATTTGGCCAGCACCTACAAAGTAGATGCCCAAAAATTGGCCCCCTTCATCAAGAAATACTTGAAGAGTGCTGTTGCCAGTGGAAAATTGATCCAAACTAAAGGTAAGGGTGCTTCTGGTTCATTCAAATTGTCCGCTTCGGCTTCCAAGGAACCTAAAGCAAAGACTGCTGAAAAGAAAAAGAAGGCTCCCGCCGCTGGTGAAAAGAAAAAGAAGGTCGCCCCTAAAAAGGCTGCCGGCGAAAAGAAGACAGCTGCCAAAAAACCATCTGCCGCCAAAAAGACCGCTGAAAAGAAGAAGGCTGACAAAACAAAGGCCAAGGCTGCCAAGAAAACCGGTACAGTTAAGGCAAAACCCGCAAAGACCGCCGCTAACATCTGCCACCAAACCAAAGGCACCCAAGGCAAAAACAGCCGCTGCTAAGCCCAAAAAAGCCGCAGCACCAAAGAAGCCAGCTGCAAAGAAAGCCGCCGCCAAGAAGTAATTTTTCCCACAAAAATTACTTTGTCAAGAATTTTTTCGATATTCGAAAACATAATATCTAACAGCCCTTTTCAGGGCTACAAATTAAATTTCAAAAGAGACAAAATATTTATTTCATACTATTTACTAATTATTTTATTATTTTACTACCTAAATAAATGAGAAAATCCACATGTGTTTTAATTTTAGGAGAAAAAAAAAGAATTTGCTAATTAGAGTATTAGGTAAAAGTGTGCCTGTTTATTTATGGACATTCCAGAAAATGACGCCACAAATGGATTATTTTTTTTAATCCAGGTCATAAAGTTTTATAATTTGCAAATACCTAATGGTAAAAATATTTTAATATTTTCTGCTTAATTTTTGAATTTCGTAAATTTTCTTCAAAATTTGCAAATCGCCCCTTTAACGTTACAAAAACTAAATATTTTAATATTTTCTAAAATTTTTGAATTTTATTAAATTTTCATCAAAAATTTATAATTACCATTTTAAAAATATTTTTCTTTGGAAAGAATTCCATCACTAATTTTTTTCCCGCCAAAAAATCTCTTAACTTCATATTTGCCATTTGCCTTTGCTGTACTGAAGAAAAAATGCTTGTACATACATGTTGTCCATTCACATATTCGTTCGTATTGGAGCTGGTATATTTAGTAACAGCCTTGGTACCTTCACTGACAGCGTGCTTAGCCAATTCACCGGGCAACAATAGACGAACGGCAGTTTGGATTTCCCGACTGGTGATGGTCGAACGCTTGTTGTAGTGAGCCAAACGGGAGGCTTCGGCGGCAATACGTTCAAAGATATCATTCACAAAACTGTTCATGATGCTCATGGCCTTTGAGGAAATACCAGTATCGGGATGGACTTGCTTCAACACTTTGTAAATGTAGATAGCGTAACTCTCCTTACGCTTGGTACGTCTCTTCGATTTATCGCCCTTGGTGATGTTCTTTTGGGCTTTGCCGGCCTTCTTTGCTGCTTTACCACTGGTTTTAGGAGGCATTTTCACTTATTTTTTTTTTAAATCACACAAACACTTTTAACACTGTTCACAGAATAAAAATACCCCGGCAGCCAACTACATATTTGTAGATTAAAATGTTCAACAATTTCAGGTAGTCACAGCTGCTGCCACTTGCAATTGGCCATCCGTAATGACGAAGAATTGAACAAATTGTTGTCTGGTGTTACTATCGCCCAAGGTGGTGTATTGCCAAACATCCAAGCTGTTCTCTTGCCCAAGAAGACCGAAAAGAAAGCCTAAATTATTGCGAAAGGTATTATGGAGTGAATACAGACCATCGTATAAAACACAAAAAATCCATACAAAATCAACCAATCCGTCCTTTTCAGGACGACAAAAAATATTTAAAAAGAGGAAAAATCATTTCAAACCATATTTATTTCATTAGTTAAATTTATTAAAAAAAAAAATAATAAAAAAAAATAAAAAAAAAATTCCAAAAAATATAAATTTTTCTCCTTACGGCTTTACATTTTTCTTCTATGAGAATATACATTTATTGCATTCACATTTGAGTTTGCATAACATTTGTTGTTGTTTGCCGTTATAATTCGAGGTATATTGAAGAACAAGAAGAAGCATTCATGTGTTATGTTGTTTTTGCAAGGGGACATTTAAAACGAAGAAGAAGAAGAAGAATAGTACAGTTATTCCTGTTGATCAGTGTGACTCACAGAAAATAACCACCAAACACAAACATACACACACATAGTAATTTTATTGTAAGAAATCGTCTAACGCGTTTTATTTTGGGAAGGCAAAAAAGAGGAGAATTGAAAGAGTTTTTTTTTGCGTTGCAGGCCTTTGTAGTTGAAATAAAATGAAGGGATGACGAAAATAAAATGAAAATTTTTAGGAGTTTGAAGAAAAAAATGAAATTGAAAAATAAATTAAATAGAAAAATTTTAATAAAAATAGAGAAAATTAAAAGAAAATATTAAATTTTTTACATTGTTTGAAGAAAAATATGGAATTGAAAAATAAATTATATAGAAATATTTTAATAAAATTAGAGAAATTATGAAAAAAATATTAAAATCAAAAAAATAAATAAAAATGAAATTTATATGGACTTTTAATGAAAATTTTTGAATTTTTTTTCTTTTGAAATATAAAATTTGATATTTTAACAGAAAAATGAAAATATTATTTTGGATTTTTTGGAAAATAAATTTAAATTTGTTTAGAAAAAATTATAACGTTATTAAATCGGAAATTTAATTTTTATTTTTTAATTTAATTTTTTAATTTAATTTTAATTTTTTAATTTAATTTAATTTTTTTTAATTTAATTTTAATATTTTAATTTAATTTTTTAATTTAATTTTAATTTTTTTAATTTAATTTTTTAAATTTATTTATTTATTTTTTTTAATTAAAATTTCTTTTTTTCCAATTTAATTTTTTAATTTAATTTTAATTTTTTAATTTAATTTTAATTTTTTAATTTAATTTCAATTTTTTAATTCAAATTTAATTTTTTAATTTAATTTCAATTTAATTTTTTAATTTAAATTTAATTTTTTAATTTAATTCAAATTTAATTTTTTAATTTAATTTCAATTTAATTTTTTAATTTAAATTTAATTTTTTAATTTAATTTTAATTTTTTAATTTTTTAATTTCATTTAATTTTAATTTTTTAATTTAAATTTAATTTTTTAATTTAAATTTAATTTTTTAATTTAATTTTAATTTTTTAATTTAAATTTAATTTTTTAATTTAAATTTAATTTTTTAATTTAATTTTAATATTTTAATTTAATTTTAATGTTTTAATTTAATTTTTTAATTTTTTAAATTATTTTTTAAATTATTATTTTTGTAATGTTTCACTCACTATGAACATCGTACTCACATCGTTGTTGGATCGTTGTTTAGTATCATGGACTAACAAAATACTACCACATGCATAGATAAAGTGACGCTATGGTATACATACATAATATAAGCAAGCAAGCATATGAACAAACAAGCAACGGCATTTAGAAATGCGAGTTGACGGCGGCATTTTTATATGGAAATATGTTCGAAGGAAGAAATTTTTTGTTTTTTGATAGAAATTTAGCGAAATTAAATAAGATTGTAATGAAAATGATGAAGTCAATTTTATTTAATTGAATAAAAAAAAATAAATAAAATAAAATAAAATAAAAAATAAAAATTTTTCGATTTATAAAAAAAAATTAAACAAATTTTTTACGAATATTTTCAAAAATAAATAAAAAAAATTGTAGAATTTATTAAAAATAATTTTATTTTTGTAATGAATTTTCTTGAAATGAGAACGTATTGATTTTTTTTTATTTTTGAAATTTAAAACACTGATGTGAATAGTCATGGCATTGCTTGTTGTTCTTTAACGTACGTATTGCCGACGGCATTTTAACAGGCATTGGTATGTGGAAATAATTGAAAGGAAAAAAACTATGATTTTGGAAAGAAATGTGATATGAAATGGGTAATACTATTAGAAGAAAATTCAAATTTATTAAAAATATTTGAAAAATCGGAAAAGGTAATGGAAATTTTTTAAACATTTAATATATGTAGTTATAATTTTTATTAGTATATTTATTTAAAAAAAAATAATAATAATAATTAATTTTCAACAAGAAAGTATCTCTTTTTTAATATTTTTTGTGGTCCTGAAAAGGACCGATTGGTTTGTTGTAAAATAAGAAGATTTCTCCAAATAGCGTCAAGAAAATATTTAACCGCCGAAACCGTACAAAGTACGACCTTGTCTCTTCAAAGCGTAGACGACATCCATAGCAGTGACGGTTTTACGCTTAGCGTGTTCGGTGTAGGTGACAGCATCACGAATAACGTTTTCCAAAAACACTTTCAGAACACCACGAGTTTCTTCGTAAATCAATCCAGAAATACGTTTTACACCACCACGACGAGCCAAACGTCTAATAGCTGGCTTGGTAATGCCCTGGATATTATCACGTAACACTTTGCGATGACGTTTAGCGCCACCTTTTCCCAAGCCTTTTCCACCTTTACCGCGACCAGTCATTTTTCACTTTTTTTTTAATTCACTTTAACACTTCACGAAAGCACAAGAACGAATGTTTTAACTGCGTCCCTAACGGTTCTATTTATACAAAAATTTCCCTGATCGTCAACCATTTCGACTTAGTTCGTGTTGCTTGTGCCATAGTCGTTTGTGTATATGTGTGCGTGTGTGCGCCCATTTAGTAGACATATATTTGTATTTACGAACACTCACCCTTAATCGTTGATGCTAACACAAAATTTTTCTATAAATACTCGTTTCTGGCGCGGTTTCCGAGTTATTACAGTGTTAACAGTGTTTGTGTGCATACCTAGTGAAGTGAAAAAATTAAAGTGAAAAATGGCTCGTACTAAGCAAACTGCCCGTAAATCGACTGGTGGCAAGGCTCCTCGTAAGCAATTGGCCACTAAAGCCGCTCGTAAGAGCGCACCAGCCACCGGCGGTGTTAAGAAGCCTCATCGTTTCCGTCCCGGTACAGTCGCTTTGCGTGAAATCCGTCGTTACCAGAAGAGTACTGAATTGTTGATCCGCAAATTGCCCTTCCAGCGTTTGGTTCGTGAAATTGCTCAAGATTTCAAAACTGATTTGCGTTTCCAGAGCTCTGCTGTTATGGCCTTGCAAGAAGCCAGTGAAGCCTACTTGGTCGGTCTTTTCGAAGATACTAACTTGTGCGCCATCCATGCTAAGCGTGTCACCATCATGCCTAAAGATATCCAATTGGCCAGACGTATTCGTGGAGAACGTGCTTAAATTCTTGACGTTTTAAAAACTCATTTTTTTACAACAAAACAATCGGTCCTTTTCAGGACCACAAAATATATCAAAAAAGAGATTCAATTTTTAACAAATTATTTATTATTATTACAATTTTTATTAAATAAAAATATTTTTACGTTGTTTTAATTTATTTTGAGGCTGATAGGAATACAATCGGTCCTTTTCAGGACCACAAAATATATCAAAAAAGAGATTCAATTTTTAACAAATTATTTATTATTATTACAATTTTTATTAAATAAAAATATTTTTACGTTGTTTTAATTTATTTTGAGGCTGATAGGAATACAGGATTTTTTTAATTTTTTTTTTTATTTTGAGTAAAGTTTCCAAACATTTATTTTTTTTTATTTGAAATTATAAATTTTTTTCGCTTTTCTTTTCATTAAAAATAATTTTTCATACATTTTCTCAACATTTTCGTAAAATGATTTTCTATTTAAATTTTTTTTCATTTTAATTTTTATTTCGTTAGAAATAATTTTTTTTTAATTCTGGTTAAAATTTTAATTATTGCAATATGTTATTTTTGGCGCGAAAAAAATTTCCCCTCAATATTTTTGTTTTTTTTTTACAGCAAACATCCCCATGAATGAAGAATGAAATGTGCATGTTTTTTCTTTTCCAGCTAATTTTCTACCATGTAAAAAAAATTCTATCTAATTTTATATTTGTCTCTGTCTATGAAAAATTTGATGGGAAATATTTTTTGATTTCTAAAGGCAGAATTTCTCTATTCAAAAACCAATTTTTTTAAAGAAAATTATAAATTAGTATTTTTTAGTAAAATAATTATTAAAATTTTATATTTTGACTAAAAATTAATAGAAAATAGTAAATACTTAATAATCAATAGGAATACAATATTTTTGTAACGTTCGAAAAATTCCATGAAATTTGCCTGAAATCTATACTTTCAAAATGTAAAATATCTTTTTCAGCAATTTTTAAAGCTTCCTGGGAAAAATTAAATTTCTGTGAAAACTTTTGTAAAAAATTAAACACGCTTCCACACAATAATTCGAAAAATATAACAATTGACTACTATGCACTTCTCATCTTTTCGATGTACCTATGTTATACTGCTTCGACCAATAACAAAATAGTAGTACACCATAATATCTAACAGCCCTTTTCAGGGCTACAAATTAAATTTCAAAAGAGACAAAATATTTATTTCATACTATTTACTAATTATTTTATTATTTTACTACCTAAATAAATGAGAAAATCCACATGTGTTTTAATTTTAGGAGAAAAAAAAAGAATTTGCTAATTAGAGTATTAGGTAAAAGTGTGCCTGTTTATTTATGGACATTCCAGAAAATGACGCCACAAATGGATTATTTTTTTTAATCCAGGTCATAAACTTTTATAATTTGCAAATACCTAATGGTAAAAATATTTTAATATTTTCTGCTTAATTTTTGAATTTCGTAAATTTTCTTCAAAATTTGCAAATCGCCCCTTTAACGTTACAAAAACTAAATATTTTAATATTTTCTAAAATTTTTGAATTTTATTAAATTTTCATCAAAAATTTATAATTACCATTTTAAAAATATTTTTCTTTGGAAAGAATTCCATCACTAATTTTTTTCCCGCCAAAAAATCTCTTAACTTCATATTTGCCATTTGCCTTTGCTGTACTGAAGAAAAAATGCTTGTACATACATGTTGTCCATTCACATATTCGTTCGTATGGCACTGATGTCTACTATAGCACAACGAACTAAAATCGCACCAATACATACACACATACGCATATGTTGTTATACCCATATAGCATACACACACTAACAAAGCAAGCTTGGCATAAGGCAATGTGAGTTAGTACAAATGAATGGAAATATATTATTTTCAGTGAAAATATGAAATTTTTATTTTTTGTAGAATTTTTGGAAAAAAATATATGTAATGAAAAAAGACGAAAGAAAATAATGTTGGTTTGAAAAAATATATTTTATTTGTAAAAAATAATATTCTGAAAAAAAATGTAAAAATATGCAAAATATTTTTTTTAATTTTATTTATTTAAAAATTTTCAACTAAAAATGCATAAATATGGTTTCAACAAAAATTTGATCTCTTTTAAAAATATTTTTTGTGGCCCTGAAAAGGGCCTTTGGTTGAATTTCGACGAATAAATGAAAAAAATCAAGGCATTTACTTGGAGCTGGTATATTTAGTAACAGCCTTGGTACCTTCACTGACAGCGTGCTTAGCCAATTCACCGGGCAACAATAGACGAACGGCAGTTTGGATTTCCCGACTGGTGATGGTCGAGCGTTTGTTGTAGTGAGCCAAACGGGAGGCTTCGGCGGCAATACGTTCGAAGATATCATTCACAAAACTGTTCATGATGCTCATGGCCTTTGAGGAAATACCAGTATCGGGATGGACTTGCTTCAACACTTTGTAAATGTAGATAGCGTAACTCTCCTTACGCTTGGTACGTCTCTTCGATTTATCGCCCTTGGTGATGTTCTTTTGGGCTTTGCCGGCCTTCTTTGCTGCTTTACCACTGGTTTTAGGAGGCATTTTCACTTATTTTTTTTTTAAATCACACAAACACTTTTAACACTGTTCACAGAATAA
>NW_026877849.1:0-23233 GCF_032173495.1 Musca vetustissima | reverse complement strand
AACAATTGTGTAAAATTGTCACCATAAAAATTCTCACATTTACGCCTTCTCGACCGGCAACCATTGCAAATGGTCCAAACTCTACCGCCGAATGACTGTTAGCCAACAAACAATAGGTTTGTAGCCGGTTGTTATGGTGGAGGTCCAAAGCCGACACCAACACCAAAAACAACCCGACCAACTAAGACACCAAAAACTTTGCATGTCTATAAATAGTTTACAATCTAAAAAACCATGGCTGGGTTGTAAATCACGATTTGTTTCGATTTGAACCACATTAAATAAGACTTCGCATTCACCCCGCTCTACCAGGCCAATTTCGTTTTTAAGATTTTTTACCCCAAACTCCTAGACTTAGATTTTTGAAAAGTGTACAACAAAATGATTGCACATGGCCATTGTTATGTAAAAGGATATGGACATGGCGAAGAAACACACAGACGTGAATGGACATGCAATAATAGCAACAACAACAAAATATCTGTATGGGAATTAAGAAACCAAAACCCGCATCATCATCAATAGTCATAACATGAAAATTATTAACCGAATCATAAGTGAATTGGGGCTAATAAACATAAAACCTCGAAGGCGTTAGGTTCAGTCAGGACGAATTTGAAAGGTACACTAGGGTGGAAATTAAAAAAAATCATAAGCAATTTATAAGGCGAGGATTTTTCAAATAATTTTTTCCAGAGGTAACCATAAGGCGTGGATTTTTTAAATAATTTTTTCCAGAGGTAACCATAAGGCGTGGATTTTTTAAATAATTTTTTCCAGAGGCAACCATAAGGCGTGGATTTTTTAAATAATTTTTTTCCAGAGGCAACCATAAGCCGTGGATTTTTTAAATAATTTTTTTCCAGAGGCAACCATAAGGCGTGGATTTTTTAAATAATTTTTTTCCAGAGGCAACCATAAGGCGTGGATTTTTTAAATAATTTTTTTCCAGAGGCAACCATAAGGTGGGTGGCGTAGGGGATGATAGATACCAAGCAACGGATCTGATTGGCTTTAACATGGGGAAGTCCAGGCTTATATTGGTCACTCTTTCATCTCAATTGTGGACACTGACATCCCAGCGGTGCCACCTGGGGAGCTATTTTCGTCACCCGATGAAATATTGAGGTAATATGTGCCGCGAGTTCACCCATAAGAACTATAAAATATGGGTTGAGGCGTCGGGTTAGTTGCCCACTCTCGAAAAATCCAACCTACTATGAAAAAGCAAAGAAAAAAACCAAACTCCCCCTAATGTACACGACCCTCGCAAAGGTATAAAGACCCCGACGATCTGCGAATCAGCACTTGGAATGTGCGCAGGTTGTACAGAACAGTCGCAGAGTTCGCTTTGGCGGATGTACTCAAGAAGTACAAAGCCGATATTATTGCCTTACAGGAAATGCGATGGAAAGGGACTGGCGTAAGTAAATCGGATGATTACGCCCTGTATTATAGCTGCCATGAAACGAGACATGAAATTGGCTGCGGATTTATGGTAAACAGGAGATGAGCGAATTGCTAACATCCGTATAAAAGCGAAGTTCTTTTATATCAGTCTCATTTGCGCCCATGCTCCGACCGAAGATAAAGATGAACAGACCAAAGGCATATTTTAGGAGCGCCTAGAAACAGCATATGACCGTTGCCCTGGCCATGACATTAAAATTCTGCTAGGAGATTTTAATGCAAAAATTGGAAGGGAAAATATCATTGGCCCCACCGTCGGAAAATTCAGCCTTCATGAAGAAACATCAGACAACGGCATGAGGTTGATTGACTTCACGGCAGCAAAATATATGGTAGTTAGCAGTACCAGATTCAAGCATCTCGATATACACAAGGCCACCTGGATCTCTCCTGATTAAGCAACGAGAAATCAACTTGATCATGATGTGATAGACGGAATACATTCATCCAGTGTTTAAAACGTCCGATCGGTCCTAGTAGCGAATATTGATTCGGACCATTACCTTGTGGCAGCCAAGGTTCACACTCGTCTTAACGTTGCAGCAAAGGTGTGATCGAACACAACACGGAAACTCTACGTCAAACAGCTGCAAACACAACAGGTAGCCGAGGCCTACTCCTCTCAACTTACCCACCTGCTTGACGAAAGCACCCCTGGTCCCGATAATAATATAGAAACACAATGGCAGAGAATTGCCCACTCCCTACAAACTGCAGCAAAAGCAACACTTGTGTACCAAAGACCACCATCAAGAAATCCGTGGTACGATCAGGAGTGTCGTAATGCTACTGATATGAAAAACGCAACGTATAGGGCAACCCTGCGGACAGTAGCAACACGTAATGCGATGAAGAACTATCGGGAGAAAAAGAGAGAGGAGAAACGTATTTTTATAAAAAAGAAGAAAGGGCAAGAAAAACATGAGCGTTAGAAAATCGAGGTGTACAGGAATCAGAATGAAGTCCGAAAATTCTACCAACGGGTAAAACACCAAACCGAAGGCTTTGGTGCAGGCACATCCTCCTGTTGAGATAAAGAAGGAAATCTGGTGACAGATACAGACAGCGTGCTGAGGATCTGGAAGGAACATTTGAAAAACTTCTGGTATCAAATATTGCGGACAGTAGCAACACGTAATGCGATGGACTACTATCGGGAGAAAAGGAGAGAGGTGAAACGTATTTTCAGAAAAAAGAAGAAAAACGTGAGCGTGAGCAAATCGGGAGTAGTCAGAATGAAGTCCGGAAATTTTACCAACGAGTAAAACACCAAACCGAAGGCTTTGGTGCAGGCACATCCTCCTGTAGAGATAAACAAGGAAATCTGGTGACAGATACAGACAGCGTGCTGAGGATCTGGAAGGAGCATTTTTAAAACCTTCTGGTATCAAATAGTGGCGGTGAAGAAGATACCCCAGACGGTATAGAGCACATCCTCCTGTAGAGATAAACACATCCTCCTGTATAGATAAACAAGGAAATCTAGTGACAGATACAGACAGCGTGCTGAGGATCTGGAAGGAGCATTTTGAAAAACTTCTGGTATCAAATAGTGGCGGTGAAGAAGATACCCCAGACGGTATAGAGTGTATACCACCTAGCCAAGATGAACTCAGAATATCAATCAATCGGCTGAAGAATAATAAAGAACAGGTGCCGATGGGTTACAAGCCGAACTAGTAAAGACTGGTGGTCAGATGCTGGTAAGGAGCATGCACCAGCTGATTAGTACAATTTGGCTAGAAGAATGCATGCCCAATGATTGGAACCTTCAGCATCCTGTGTTCAAGACAAGATATGTGCCAAATATAGAGGAATAAGTCTCCTACCCATCGGATATAAAGTGCTATCCCGTGTGCTGTGTGAACGATTGAAGCCAATGGTCAATGACATTATTGGACCATACCAATGTGCCTTCAGAACTTGCAAATCCACCATTGACCAGATTTTCACTCTGCGCCAAATCCAGGAAAAAAACCCACAAAAACACATCGACACATTCTACCTACGTCGACTATAAAACCGAATTCGACAGCCCTATCCGTTCAGAGGTGTTTAAAGCAATGTCTGCGTTTGGCATTCCTGCATAATTAATTCGGCTATGTAGGATAACTTAAGTGGCTCAGTATCAGCAGTTAAAGTCGAAAAGGACCTCTCGGAGCCCTTTAGTACCGAACGTGGATTCAGACAAGGTGAAAGTTTGTCGTGTAATCTCTTTAAAATCCTGCTGGAAAAGGTCATACGAGAGGCAAAAGTGAACAGAAATGGCACTCTGTACACCAAACAACACCAGTTACTCGCCTACGCAGATGACATCGATACAATGGGTCGAACATTGCGAGCGATAACAGCCACCTTTGAACAGGAGTCTGCCAAAGTGGGTCTGGCAGTAAACGGCGAGAAGACCAAGCTGATGGTATCAACGCGCAAGACGTCCAGTGGAACTTGAGAACTACAACTTCGGTGTCAAAGATTTTATATACCTTGGTACCGTCATAAACAAAACGAATGACATCAGTTTTAAAATTCGGAGAAGAATAGTGATGGTCAACAGATGCTACTATGGTCTGAGCAAACAACGCAAAAGCAAGGCCACCTTCCGCCAGACCAAACTCACATCTGAAGCATGGGTACTTGCGCAAGCAGATGAGGCAGCTCGTGGAGTGTTTGAAAGAAAAATTTTCCGAAAGATCTATGGGCCGATCTGCGTTGACCGTGAATATCGCCGTCGAATGAACCATGAATTGTACCAGCTCTTCTCGGACATCGACATTGTTAGACGTATTGAGCTGCAGCGACTACGTTGGCTAGATCAGGTGGTGAGAATGGATGAAGATGTCCCACCTCAAAAGGCATATAAAAGCGAGCCTACTGATGGTTCCCGTAGAGGATAGGCGTGGATTTTTTAAACAATTTTTTTTCCAGAGGCAACCATAAGGCGTGGATTTTTTAAATATTTTTTTTCCAGAGGCAACCATAAGGCGTGGATTTTTTAAATATTTTTTTTCCAGAGGCAACCATAAGGCGTGGATTTTTTAAATATTTTTTTTCCAGAGGCAACCATAAGTCGTGGATTTTTTAAATAACTTTTTTTTCTAGAGGCAACCATAAGTCGTGGATTTTTTAAATCATTTTTTCCAAGCCATCCATAAGGCGTGGATTTTTTAAATCATTTTTTCCAAGCCATCCACAAGGCGTGGATTTTTTAAATCATTTTTTCCAAGCCATCCATAAGGCGTGGATTTTTTAAATCATTTTTTCCAAGCCATCCACAAGGCGTGGATTTTTTAAATCATTTTTTTCCAAGCCATCCACAAGGCGTGGATTTTTTAAATCATTTTTTCCAAGCCATCCACAAGGCGTGGATTTTTTAAATCATTTTTTCCAAGCCATCCACAAGGCGTGGATTTTTTAAATCATTTTTTCCAAGCGTGGATTTTTTAAATCATTTTTTCCAGAGGCAACCATAAGGCATGGATTTTTTAAATAATTTTTTCCAGAGGTAACCATAAGGCGTGGATTTTTTAAATAATTTTTTCCAGAGGTAACCATAAGGCGTGGATTTTTTTAATAATTTTTTCCAGAGGTAACCATAAGGCGTGGATTTTTTAAATAATTTTTTCCAGAGGTAACCATAAGGCGTGGATTTTTTAAATAATTTTTTCCAGAGGCAACCATAAGGCATGGATTTTTTAAATAATTTTTTCCAGAGGCAACCATAAGGCATGGATTTTTTAAATAATTTTTTCCAGAGGCAACCATAAGCCGTGGATTTTTTAAATAATTTTTTTCCAAAGGCAACCATAAGCCGTGGATTTTTTAAATCATTTTTTCCAAGCGTGGATTTTTTAAATCATTTTTTTCATAGGCGTGGATTTTTTAAATCATTTTTTTCCATAGGCGTGGATTTTTTAAATCATTTTTTTCATAGGCGTGGATTTTTTAAATCATTTTTTTCATAGGCGTGGATTTTTTAAATCATTTTTTCCAAGCGTGGATTTTTTAAATCATTTTTTCCAAGCGTGGATTTTTTAAATAATTTTTCCCAAGCCATCTATAAAGCGTGGATTTTTTAAATAAATTTTTTCAAGCCACCACCCATGAGGCGTGGATTTTTAAATCATTTTTTCCAAGCCATCCATAAGAAGTGGATTTTTTAAAACATTTTTACAAAGCCATCCATAAGGCGTGGATTTTTTAAATAATTTTTTTAAGTCGTTCATAAGGTGACCAGGAGTTCTGCTAACCAATTCACCATTTATCCCCATGGAAATCACTTGTAACGTCGACACACAAAACGTTTAACTTGTCATTATGACCACCGAATATGGTCCAGAAACCCAGAGAGATAAACCCCAACCCTCACTAACACCCCACGCCAGGCGACCACCACAAACCAGGCCACTATGTTGCTGGGTTATACATGCAATTCGTGCCAGATTTATTTATTTGATTTCGCTGGTGACCGACCATGCCTTGTTTTTTTTTTTCCTAGCCTTTTTCTTCATTGTGTCCCATATAGCCATTCTGATATTGTAACGGGTTGCACCTTTGGCTTATAACCAAAGCACAAACGTAACTTTTGTTGTTGCTGTTGCTTTTCGTGTTCAAACAATTGTTTCGCCCGGTTTTCTTCTTTACATTCTCCCCATTGGTGGCTGCTTAGTGAGCCAGGTTCCCTGGTCGGGGGTTTTTTTTTTTTGTCTTCCACCATTTGTACGTCATTACTCGCCCGTTATTGTTCGCCATTAAAAATTACATTTGCTTTATTGTGTGGCATTTTTCTGACTCTTAGTCACACTTAATTTAAATTGGAACCTTTCATTTAGGCGGCTGGCTGGAAGGCAGGTAGGCAGTTAGAGTTGCCAATTTGCAACTGTAATGCAAATACAAAAACAAATCAAATAGCTAACAACTAAAATGAAAATTGAGCATGAAATGATTAAATAGTTGTCGCTAAAGGGTCTTTATTAGCCCGCTAAATGATTGGCGGTGATATTATTAAGAGACACTATTAAGCGGAGTGATAAGTGGTTGATATGGAGCCTTGGAAAAAAAATATTTAACAAATCCACGCCTTATGGGTGGCTTGGAAAAAAAAATATTTAAAAAATCCAAGCCTTATGTGTGGCTTGAAAAAAATTATTTAAAAAATCCATGCCTTATGGGTGGCTTGGAAAAAATTATTTAAAAAATCCACGCCTTAAGGGTGGCTTGAAAAAAATTATTTAAAAAATCCACGCCTTATGGGTGGCTTGAAAAAAAATATTTAAAAAATCCACGCCTTATGGGTGGCTTGAAAAAATTATTTAAAAAATCCACGCCTTATGGGTGGCTTGAAAAAAATTATTTAAAAAATCCACGCCTCATGGGTGGTGGCTTGGAAAAAAATTATTTAAAAAATCCACGCCTCATGGGTGGTGGCTTGGAAAAAAATTATTTAAAAAATCCACGCCTTATGGGTGGCTTGGAAAAAAATTATTTAAAAAATCCACGCCTCATGGGTGGTGGCTTGGAAAAAAATTATTTAAAAAATCCACGCCTCATGGGTGCTGGCTTTGAAAAAAAATATTTAAAAAATCCACGCCTTATGAGTGATGGCTTCAAAAAAATTATTTAAGAAATCCACGCCTCATGGGTGGCTTTAAAAAATTTATTTAAAAAATCCACGCCTCATGGGTGGTGGCTTGGAAAAAAAATATTTAAAAAATCCAAGCCTTATGTGTGGCTTGAAAAAAATTATTTAAAAAATCCACGCCTTATGGGTGGCTTGAAAAAAATTATTTAAAAAATCCAAGCCTTATGTGTGGCTTGAAAAAAATTATTTAAAAAATCCTCGACTAAGGCTCTTTTGGTCCTTGAAAAAAATTATTTAAAAAATCCACGCTTAAGGCTCTTTTGGTCCTTCAAAAAAATTATTTAAAAAATCCACGCCTCATGGATGGTGGTTTAGAAAAAAATATTTAAAAAAATCCAATCAATTACTCTTTTGTTATTTTTCTCACACACGCTTTATTAATAACTTAATTGATTATACTCCAAACGAGGTTAATATAATTAAACTAGTTCATCGCCTACATACGATCCAAGTGGCCACATGTGGTGCACAAATTCCCATAACAGATGTCAGTTCTGATGCACTTTTTATTTGATTTTTTCTTTTTTGAAATTTAAATAAATATTCTTACTTATGATCTGCTTGACTTATCCGATGCTAAATATTCTATTTTCGATTAGTCATCACAGGCCGGTTTTATTGCATTTCAATATATTAAAAAAAAGTTGTAAAAATAGAAACTTTGCAAAGAAATCATATTGGAAAGACACGCTGCTGTTAATTGTATTAATAAATTAAAACCTGACCGGTATTTCAACTCTCGATTTCGAAAAAAATAGAGTGCGGTTTTTGTCTTACTTGGATCTAGAATTTTGTAAACAAAACATTAGTCGCATGCACGATTAATAAACTGCCACCAGTCAGTGAGAAAAAGGAAGTTGTGCAAAAATTGATCGATCAGTCGCTCAATCGGTCGTGCGATCTCTGGTCTGGTCTCTAAAGTCGTCATATAGAGTGATCTAGAAATCTAGTTTCGTTTTTTTTTTTCAACATAGAATGCATTTTGGATTCGGATTTTTCTTATTATTAAAATAAAGTTAAATACTAACATTATTATTATTGTTGTTATTACTTGAAGACCGGTTTCATATGTCGGTCCATTAGATTTTGTTGCACAAAAACAAAAATCGAACAATGCTGCTGACCACAAGAGACTTTGCAAATAGAAAATATCACTGATATTGTTGTAAGAATAACATTTTCAAATCAGGCTTTAAACCTGAATATTAGCTAAGTATTTTTTTTATTATTTTGTAACAATGTAAATGTTACGAAAGCAAAACATAGAATTCCATGCCAGAACTCGTTAGCATTGGCTAAGGACAAATGTGCATGATCTTTGAATTGTGACTGGAAATTCTGGGAATTAATAGCTAGCAAAAAAGAAAAAAAAAACGAAAGACTTGGGCAACAAACTTGTTACAAACGATAACAGTTTGTAAAGCATGAAACGGAAATATTTTAAATAGTTTAATGGAACGAAAAAAATTGAATAGCAAATAGAAAATTTCAATAGAAATAAAAAAATATAAATTGAAAATCATGAGTGCCTCTAAAAATATTCTTTAAAAAATCCACGCCATATGGATGGCTTGGAAAAACCCCATTTAAAAATATACGCCTTATGGATGGCTTGAAAAAACATAATTAAAAAACCAGTAATGAAAGCAGTAAAGTCGGACTGGGCCTACTATATGATACCCTTCACCATTTTGGATATATTATACATATGTATCCTAACAGTCATCAAATTGAACGAACATAAATATGCGATTGAACGAACATAAATATGCGATATTTATCTATAAGTAAACCGACTAACATCAATCCCAACACATGTCATTCTGCAACCTATTCTACATTTCGTAAATAGATTTAAAGCAAACTTTACACACGCTATTCGGTATGCTGCACTGTTTAAAATGTAATATCAATCAGGCACCTATTAATTATTTGGTGTACAATCAACATGAATAGGTCGAAATTATATATTTAAGCTATGCTATATCTAAATCTGAACGGATTTCAAGGGAACTTGCAGAGATTCATTTATATTAATTTCAGTACGTTGTGTAAATCGGCCTAGCTATGGGTATTTAGAGCCATAGAACACGTCATTCTAGACGCAATTCAGTATCCTATGCCAAATTTTGTACAAATCGAAATATATATTAGGACTTTGGTGCCCCATTTACCCGAAATCGGACGAAAATATATATGGGAGCTATATCTAAATTTGAACCGACTTTCTAAAAATTTAGCACACATCATTCTAGGCTTAATTCAGCACGCTGTGCCACTGTTCGTGCAAATCGAAAGATATATGGGGACTTTGGTACACCATTTACATTAAATCGGACGAAAATATATATGGGAGCTATATCTAAATCTGAACCGATTTTCAGGAAACTTAACACACATCATTCTAGACCTACTCCATTTCGCTATGCCAAATTTCGGGCAAATCAAAAGATATATAGGGGCTTTGGTACACCATTTACCTTAAATCGGACGAAAATATATTTGGGAGCTACATTTCAATCTGAACCGATCTTCACGAAACTTAGCACACAATATTCTAGACTCAATTCAGTACGCTGTGCCAAATTTCGTTCAAATCGAAGGAAAACAAGACTTTGGTGCACCATTTACATAAAATCGGGCGAAAATATATATATGGGAGCTATATCTAAATCTGAACCGATTTTCATGAAATTTAACACACATCTTTCTAGAATTAATTCAGTGCGCTATGCCAAATTTTGTGCAAATCAAAAGATAAATAGGGACTTTGGTGCCCCATTTACATAAAATCGGTCGAAAATATATATAGGACCTATATCAAAATGTGCGAAAAAGCTATTTTTGCAAGGCCCTTTTTATGGGAGGTATACCAAATCTTGGTCCGATCTATATAGATTTTTTTACCTAAGTAGATACAAATTGCCAATATTCATAGCATTTGATTAAAAATTAAGGATGTTATAGGGCAAATGGGTGAAATTTTGAAAACCCATTATGTAGGAGCTATACAAAATCTTGGTCCGATCTACAATGACAATGTTTTGTCATTTGCCTTACAGACTTATGTAGATCAAACATGCTAATTTTCATGGCATTTGATTGAAAATTAGGGATGTTATACGGCGGTATACCACATCTTGGTCCGATCTATCCAATTTTTTGTAACTTGCTCTTTAGGGCAATAATAATCACTTGTACCAAATTTCATCCACCAACGATAACTCCTTCTATTTTTGGCCGATGTAATATGAACTCGCGACAATAATAAATACTAGTACAAATTTTAAAATGAAATAAGTCCCCAAATAGAAAATGAAAAAAGTCCACAATTATAGTTGTTTTTGTTTTGTGTATAAAAAATCGGGGACTTTTTTCATTTTCTGTTTGGGGAGTTATTTCATTTTAAAATTTGGGGAGTTATTTCATTATGAAACAACTCCCCAAATTTAAAATGGAATAAGTCTCTAATGAGAATTTGGGGACTTATTTCATTTTTCTAAGATTACAAAATAATGAGTCGGTACCTCATCAATAAATGTACTAGTATTTATTGCTGAGGTACCGACTCACTATGTCGCGTGTTCATATTAACATCGGCCAAAAATAGAAGGAGTTATCGTTCAGCCATAACCAAACTAAAGACTTAAGACACAAACCTCTGCCTAGTATCCATTATCCAAATACTCCCCATAAAACCGACTTATTTGCGATTTATTTGGCCCAAAAATCAAGGTTATATAAAAGTTTACAGCAAAAAATTCATTCAAGAATTTTTTGTTGTTGTTTCTTTTCAGTCTACATTGCTGTTAATCTATGTCATATGTTTATCTTATTATTTTAGTTTTTTTAGTGCTGAACATTTTTATTTATTGTTAATATGATTCGCTTTGATTTTCTTTTAAATACCACGTCGTTTGGTTTTTTAACTACCTGCACTTAGATTTGATGATGACTGGCTGAATGGCTGGTAGTTTCATTTAATTCATATATATCTTCCATGTCTGCCATTACTGACATGGTTCCATGGTTCCACATGAATGCAGCGGCGGCAGCAGAGAAAACGGTCTCAACGACAGAGCGAAAAAACGACTAAATTCCCAAACTCTTAGTTGGGGGGTATTAAGCAATATTTGCAATATTTAATTGAAATTAAACTCATGTGTAAATTATCACAAAACATGCCATAATAAATCTAACAATAACAACAACAAATGGCCAACAACGGAGTAGCAGCCCAGGCCCAGGCCACAATAACAACAATTAAAACAAGACATTAAGTAGACAAAAGACAGAAAATTAAAAAAAAAAACACACAGTCTTTAAAAATTGTTAATAAAACATAAACAATACATTTATATGTCCTCCATAAGCTGGGCTCTGAGCTATGAAAAAGCTCCCCGTTTTTTTTTTTTTCAAGCTGCAGCGATTTTCTGTGTGTGTCTGTTGTTGTTGTTTTGTTCCGTTGTTATTCGGTTAATAGCATAAAGGTCGTTTCGATCATTGATACTCATATTTCATTTGAAAATATTTTTTTATATAATTGTTGTTGTTTTTGTTGTTGTTACTGATATTTTTCCCAGCATGTTCTTGGTAAGGTCTTTTGTTCTTGTATTTATTTTTTTTGTTTTTTTTGGCGGATACCCTTAATCCCCAGCTGTGAGTGTATTGTCAAAAAAAAAAAAAAAAAAACAATTTGTATCAATTGTTGTTGTAATGACTTTGTTGCCGTCTTTGATTCTTGTAATTAACATTTTTTAGCAGTTGTTGTTGTTGTTCTAATATTGCCGCAATATCCTCAGATAATTAAATGTTAATTATTCTTTCTTATACACGGACAAATTGTAGCCTAGAATGTCAACAGAAATAAGCAGCAACAACAACAAAAATTCTTACAACAAATGACATTAAATATCAAAACTAGAGAATGACCGAAATGTTTTATTTTTTTCAGGGGCGTAGATTTTTTAAAGAATATTTTTTTCAAGCGTCCATATAAGGCGTACATTTTTTAAATAATTTTTTCCAAGGCGTGAATTTTTTAAATAATTTTTTTCCAAGGCTATAAAAGACGGGCATTTTCTTAATAATATTTTACGGAATAAGGTGGCGTAGGGGTTGATAGATGCCAAGCAACGGCTCTGACTGGCTTTAACATGGCGAAGTCCAGGCTTATCTTGGTCCCTCTTTCATCTCAATTGTGAACACTGACCTCCCCACGGTGTCTCCTGGGGTAGCTATTTTCATCACCCGTTGAAATAGTGAGCTAATATATGCTGCGAGTTCACCCATAAAAACTATAAAAATGGGTTGAGGCGTCGGGTTAGTTGCCCACACTCGGAAAACCCCTCCTACTATGAAAAAGCAAAGAAAAAGAAAACTAAAACCCCTAATGTTGACGACCCCCGCAAACGTATAAAGGACCACGATCTGCGAATCTGCACTTGGAATGTGCGCACCTTGTACAGAACAGGCGCAGTTTTCGCATTGGCGGATGTACTCAAGAAGTACAAATCCGATATTATTGCCTTACAGGAAATACGATGGAAAGGGACAGGCGTAAGTAAATCAGACGACTATGTACTGTATCATAGCTGCCATGAAAAGAGACATGAATTTGGCTGCGACTCGTCCCCAGATTCACTCCAGTAGATGAGAGGGAGGGAAAATATTTTTGGCCCTACCGTCGAAAAATGCAGCCTTCATGAAAAAAACATCCGACAACGGCATGAAGCTGATTGACTTCGCGAAGCAAACAAAATGGTAGTTAGCAGCACCAGATTCAAGCATCTCGATATACACAAGGCCACCTGGATTTCTCCTGATCAAGCAACGAAAAATCAAACTGATCATGTTGTGATAGACAGAAGGCATTCATCCAGTGTATTAGATGTTCGATCAATCCGAGGAGTGAATATCGATTCGGACCACTACCTTGTAGCAGCCAAGGTTCGCACTCGTCTTAATGTTGCAGCAATGGTGCGATCTAACACAACACAAAAACTCAACGTCGAAAAGCTGCAAACACAACAAGTAGCCGAGGCCTACTCCGCTCAACTTACCCACCTGCTTGACGAAATCACATCTTGTCCCGATAAAAGCATTGCCCATTCCCTACATACTGCAACAAAAGCAACACTTGGGTACCAATAACCACCACCAAGAAATCCATGGTACGATCAGGAGTGCCGTAATGCTACTGATGTGAAAACCGCAGCGTATAGGTCAACCCTACAGACAGTAGCAAGACGTAATGTGATGGAGAACTATAGGGAGAAAAGGAGAGAGGAGAAACGTGTTTTCAGAAAAAAGAAGAAATAACAAGAAAAACGTGAGCGTGAGCAAATCGAGATATAAAGGAGTCAGAATGAAGTCCGGAAATTTTACCAACGAGTAAAACACCAAGCGGAAGGTCTCTACATCCTCCTATAGAAATGAAGAAGGAAACCTAGTAACAGATACAGACAGCGTGTTGAGGATCTGGAAGGAGAATTTTGAAAAGCTTCTGGTATCAAATAGTAGAGGTGAAGATGATACCCCTGAACCAATAATATATGACGGTATAGAGTGTTTACCACCTAGCCAATATGAGGTCAGAATAGCAATCAATCGGCTGAACAACAATAAATCAGCAGGATGGGTTACCAGCCGAACTATTCAAGACTGGTGGTCAGATGCTGGTCAGGAGCATGCACCAGCTGATTAGTACAATTTGGCAAGATGAATGCATGCCCAATAATTGTAACCTCAGCATCCTGTGTCCTGTGCACAAAAAAGGAGACAAGACGAGATGTGCCAACTATAGAGGGATAAGTCTCCTTCCCATCACATATAAAGTGCTATCCAGGGAGCTGTGGGAAAGATTTGAAGCCAATGGTCAATGGCATTATTGCACCTGGCAAATCCACCATTGACCAGATGTTCACTCTGCGTCAAATCCTGGAAAAGACCCACGAAAAACACATCGACACATACCAACGATTCGTCGACTATAAAGCCGCATTCGACAGCCCTATCCGTCCTACGTTCGGCATTCCTGCAATGTTAATACGCCTATGCAGGATAACATTAAGTGGCAAAGTAGGAAAGGACCTATCGTAGCCCATCGATACCTTGCGAGGATTCTGACAATGTGACAGTTTGTGGTGTGATATTTTTAACATCCTGCTGGAACAGGTCATACGAGATGTAAAGGTGAACAGAAATGACACTCTGTATACCAAACAACACATTTTACTCGACTACGCCGATGACATCGATATAATGGGTCGAACATAGCGAGCGTTAACAGCCACCTTTGAACAAATTGAGGAGGAGTCTGCCAAAGTGGATCTGGCAGTAAACGGCGAGAAGACCAAGCTGATGGTATCGACGCGCAAGACGTTCAGTAGACTCGGACCGACTGTAGAATTTGAGAACTACAGCTTCGAGTTAGTTAAAGATTTTATATACCTTGGTACCGCCATAAACAAAACGAATGACATCAGTTTTGAAATTCGGATAAGGATTGTGATGACCAACTGATGCTACTATGGTCTAAGTAAGCAGTGTAGAAACAAGGCCACCTCCAGCCAGACTAAACTCACACTTTACAAGACGCTCATACTACCCGTGCTGTTATATGGATCTGAAGCATGGGTAATTGCGCAAGCAGATGAGGCAGCTCTTGGGGTGTTTGAAAGAAAAATTCTCCGAAAGATCTACGGGCCGATCTGGGTCGACGGTGAATATCGGCGTCGAATGAACCATGAGATTTACAATTTATACGCGGACATCGACATAGTCAGACGTATTGAGCTGCATCGACTACGATGGCTAGGCCACGTTGTGCGAATGAATGAGAATGCCCCAGATCAAGAGGCATATAAAAGCGAGCCTACTGATGGTTCCCGTAGAAGGGGATGCAAAGACCAAGTAGAAAACAACATCTTGGAACGTGGTGTTTCAAATTGGAAGAAATGCGCACAAGAACGACGCGCTTGGAAATCTTTTTTAAGCTTGGCTTATGGTACAACCGTTCTGTAACAAGCCAGCTAAGCAAGTATATAATAAATCCTGGTTTACAAACCATTGTCATTACATGCCACCAAGTTTGTGCCTTAAGTCTTTTGTATTATGTTGTTCACTTGTTGTCACACATTGTCTTATCTCATAAATTTTTAAAACCCCGACTGACAATTAAACGATGTTTTCATTACGGATTTCGATTTCTTTCTTCTTCTTCCCTCCAACAAAATATTTGATTTATCGCCTGGCTGCAATGGATTACGTAACGATAGTGCGAATTCTTTAGTGGCGTTTCGATTTTTGCCTTCGTGCGTGTAACATTTTTTTGTTTTTTTTGCAAACATAAATGATTTTTATTTTAATTATTACAACATAATAATAACAACAATTTGAAATGGATTGTATTTCGGTTTTTTATGTCAAATGATCAGTCAGTTAGTCGAATAACAATGGCGGTGGCAACGACACTATCGTCAACTGCATATAGGAGTACTCCAGCAAACACAAAACTGCATAAATAAAAAAAATTCAGCCACCGAAACAATTGCAGACGGCTGCCATCGTAGTCGATTGGGAGAAGTAATGCCCAGACCAAGAAGTCAGAAGAAAAAAATCGAAAAAAACGAAGACAATTGCACATGTCCACATGACCAACATTTCCAGAGGTGGCTGATGCTGCTGGTGCTGTTAGCATGTGCAGCACCAGCAATTGTAATGTCTATGAATTGCTGTTCCACTATTTCGATCAATTGATGTATGACTGACTTGAAAACGATCGGTTAGTGGCCGGCCACATCATGTTTGAACAATATACGTGTGAGTTAACAAGGCTTCTGGCATTTTTTTAAGAAGACAAAGAAGCTAAAGGTGGATATAAAGACTGTAGGGATACCCTTCATGTTAGCCTCTCGAAAAAAATCTTCTTAAAAAATCCACGCCTTGGTATAGTCCACGCCTTGTTATAGTCCCTGAAAAAAATTCTTTAATAAATCCACGCCTTGTTATAGTCCCTGAAAAAAATTCTTTAATAAATCCACGCCTTGTTATAGTCCCTGAAAAAAATTCTTTAATAAATCCACGCCTTGTTATAGTCCCTGAAAAAATTCTTTAATAAATCCACGCCTTGCTATAGTCTCTGAAAAAAATTCTTTAATAAATCCACGCCTTGTTATAGTCCCTGAAAAAAATTCTTTAATAAATCCATGCCTTGCTATAGTTCCTGACAAAAAAACTCATTAATAAATCCACGCCTTGTTATACTTACTTACTTAGCTGGCTTGTGGCAGAACTTTCGTTCCATAAACCGAGATTAAAAAAGATTTCCAGGCGCGTCGGTCTTTTGCGCAGTTTTTCCTATTTGAAAGACCATATTCGGCAATATTGTCTTCGACTAGATCTTTCCATCTTATTCTTGGCCTTCCCCTTCTTCGTGAACCATCAGCTGGTTCGTTTTTATATGCCTTCTGGGCTGGGGCATCTCCACCCATTCTCACAACATGACCTAGCCAACGTAGTCGCTGCAGCTCAATAGTGTAACAATCGATGTCCGAGAATAGCTGTCACTGTCAACGCAGATCGGCCCATAGATCTTTCGGAGAATTTTTCTCACAAACACTCCAAGAGCTGCCTTATCTGCTTGCGCAAGTACCCATGCTTCAGATCCATATAACAGCACGGGTAGTATCAGCGCCTTGCAAAGTGTGAATTTGATCTGGCGGGAGGTGGCCTTGCTTTTGAGTTATTTGCTCAGACCTTAGTAGCATCTGTTGGCCATCACAATAATTCTCCGAATTTCAAAACTACTGTCATTCGTTTTATTTATGGCGACCCAAATCTTTAACTAAATCGAAGCTGTTGTTCTCAAGTTCCAAAGTTGGTCCGAGTCTACTGGACGTCTTGCGCGTTGGTACCATCAGCTTGGTCTTCTCGCCATTTACTGCCAGACCTACTTTGGCAGCCTACTTCTCAATTTGTTCAAAGGTGGCTGTTTCCGCTCGCAATGTTCGACCCATTATATCGATGTCATCGGCGTAGGCGAGTAACATGTGTTGTTTGGTGTTCATAGTGGCATTTCTGTTCACCTTTGCATCTCGTATGACCTTTTCCAACCTTAAAAAGATCACACGACAAAATGTCACCTTGTCTGAATACTCGTTCGGTATTGAAGAGCTGCGATAGGTCCTTTCCAACTTTAACTGCTGATTTTGTGTCAGTTAAAGTTATCCTGCATAGCCGAATTTATTATTCCTGCAAAATTAATTCGGCTATGCAGGATAGCCAAACGCAGACATGGCTTTAAACACCTCTGAACGGATAGGGCTGTCGAATGTGGCTTTATAGTCGACGAATAGGTGGAATTTCTAGATGTGTTTGTTTGGCGCAGAGTGATAATCTGGTCAATGGTGGATTTGCCAGGTCTGAAGCCGCATTGGAATGGGCCAATAATGTCATTGACCATTGGCTTCAGTCGTTCACACAGCACACTGGATAGCACTTTAAATGCGATGGGAAGGAGACTTTTTCCTCTATAGTTTGCACTTATCGTCTTGTCTCCTTTTTTGTGCACGTGACACAGGATGCTGAGGTTCCAATCATTGGGCATGCATTGTACTAATCAGCTGGTGCATGCTCCTTACCAGCATCTGACCGTCAGTCATCGGCATCGGCACCTTCTGCTTTATTGTTCTTGAGCCGATTAATTGCTTTTATGACCTCATCTTGGCTAGGTGGTATACGCTCTATACCATCATCTCTTATTGGTTCTAGGGTATCTTCTTCAACGTCACTATTTAATACCAGAAGCTATTCAAAATGCTCCTTCCAGATCCTCAGAACGCTGTCTTTATCTGTCACCAGGTTTCCTTCTTCATCTCTACAGGAGGATGTGCCTGCACCAAAACCTTCGGGTTGGTGGTTTACATGTTGGTAGAATTTTCGGACTTCATTGTGACTCCTATACATCTCGATTTGCTCACACTTCTTGTTCTTTCTTCTATTTTCTGAAACTACGTTTCTCCTCTTTCCTTTTCTCCCGATAGTTCTCCATCGCATTACGTGTTGCTACTGTCCGAAAGGTTGCCTATTACGCTGCGTTTTTCATATCAGTAGCATTAGGACACTCCACGGATTTCTTGATGGTGGTCTTTGGTACCCAAATGTTGCTTTTGCTGCAGTTTGTAGGGAGTGGACAATTCTCTGCCATTGTGCTTCTATATTATTATCGGGACAAGGGGTGCTTTCGTCGAGCATTTAGGTAAGTTGAGCGGAGTAGGCTTGTGCTATCTGTTGAGTTTGCAGCTATTCGACGTCAAACTTCCGTGTTACATTAGATCGCACCTTTGCTGCTAAATTAAGACGGGTGCGTACCTTGGCTGCTCCCCGGATCGATCGGACGTCTAAAACACTGGATGAATGCCTTCCGTCTATCACAACATGATCGACTTGATTTCTCGTTGTTCGATTGGGAGAAATCCAAGTGGCCTTGTGTATATCGAGATTCTTGAATCTGGTGCTGCTAACTACCATGTTTTTTCTGCCGCGAAGACAATCAACCTCATGCCGTTGTCTGATATTTCTTTATGGAGGCTGAATTATCCGACGGTGGGGCCAAATATATTTTCCCTTTCGATTTTTTCATTAAAATCTCCTAGCAGAATTTTAATGGCATGGCTAGGGCAGCGATCATATGCTGTTTCTAGGCGCTCGTAAAATATGTCTTTGGTCTGCTCATGTTTGTCTTCGGTTGGAGCATGGGCGCAAAAGAGACTGATTTGGAATAACTTCGCTTTTATGCGGATTATAGCAATTCGCTCATCTACTGGAGTGAATCTGGAGATGAGGTATTTTATTCTCCTTTTAACCATAAATCCGCAGCCAAATTCAGGCCTTGTTATAGTCCATGAAAAAAATTATTTAAAAAATCCACGCCTTGTTATAGTCCATGAAAAAAATTATTTAAAAAATCCACGCCTTGTTATAGTCCATGAAAAAAATTATTTAAAAAATCCACGCCTTGTTATAGTCCATGAAAAAAATTATTTAAAAAATCCACGCCTTGTTATAGTCCATGAAAAAAATTATTTAAAAAATCCACGCCTTGTTATAGTCCATGAAAAAAATTATTTAAAAAATCCACGCCTTGTTATAGTCCATGAAAAAAATTATTTAAAAAATCCACGCCTATAATAGTCCATGAAAAAAATTATTTAAAAAATCCACGCCTATAATAGTCCATGAAAAAAATTATTTAAAAAATCCACGCCTTGTTATAGTCCATGAAAAAAATTATTTAAAAAATCTTGTAGGGTACCCTGCCGACCACCATCGTATTATTCCGTTTTCTATTTTTGCATTAGTTTGGATTTTTAAGAAAAGCTTCTGAATGACTGCCCCCTATGTTAAGTGGCTGAGTGGCACCGCAAATGCATGAATGAATTGCAAGAAACTTGGTTCCTTTTCAGAGTACATATATGTATGTATGTGTGTGTTGGTGCACCCATTGATCTTAAAAATTGCAAATATTTACAAAAATTTGATCTACTTTGTGTTTCGTCGAACGTCTGTCCATTGTCGACAGATGACTTTAAACAGCGTATGGCCAAACGGCCATAGGTGCTTCTCGACTGCCCATTTTAGTCCACTAACCATTTGATGTAAAGGTGGCCATTGTTGTTGTTGCTGTTTTTGTTGTTATTTGATATATAGGAGAAAAAAATTGGTTAATTTAGACAAGTTTCGTTTGCTTAGTGTTGCAGCTTAAGCATCATTCGTTTGAAACATCCGAATGGTTTGTTCGGTTTTTAGCCAGGAATCTATATTTATGACCACAGGGGACAAACACTGTTGGATTGTAGTGGCGATATTTTTCAAAGTGTTGAACGAAATGAAACAAGTGAATGGCAAGCGTTATGTCTATCACGACGAAAATACTGAAAATGCTGTGAAACGATTTTTATTTATACATATTTTGAATTTTTTCGCTGTGCCTGTGTCTTTCCTTCACTTTGATGCAATATTTAATGGCATTAAATTGTTGTGCGGAATTGTTATTTGAAATTGTGGAAATTTTAAATACAAAATATTTAAACATTATTTAGGATAATTGATCAACTAATGGGGCAGGAAAAACAATTGGGTGTGTTTTTTATAAAAAAGTTACAATGAAGAAATGGGACGAACTAAGATAGGCGAGGAATTTTCAAAAAAAAAAAAATTAGGCCCATAATAAGTGTGGATATTAAATTAGTTTTTCAAAATTAAATAATTTTTTTTTTTTCAATTTGTAAACAAATTTTTTCCGGAACAGGGACTATCATAAGGCTTTGATGTTATAAATCATTTTTTCAGGGGTTTTTGGAATTTTTGGATTTTTTAAATAATTTTTTTTATCAGACTATCATAAGGCGTGGATTTTGTTTTTTTAAAGAATATTTTTTATCGGACGGTTGTCGTAGGGTATGATAGTTACCAAGCAACGTCTCTGATTGGCCTTAACATAGCGAAGTCCAGGCTTATCTTGATCCCTCTTTCATCTCAATTGTGGACACTGACCTCCCCGCGGTGTCACCTGGGGTAGCTAATTCCATCACCCGTTGAAATAGTAAGCTAATATGTGCCGCGAGTTCACCCATAAGAACTATAAAAGAAATGTGTTGAGGCGTCGGGTTAGTTGCCCACACCCGGAAAACCCCTCCTACTATGAAAAAGCAAAGAAAAACAAAACCAAACCCCCCTAATGTAGACCACCCCGCAAAAATAAAAAGGACCACGATCTGCGAATCTGCACTTGGAATGTGCGCACGTTGTACAGAACAGGCGCAGTGTTCGCTTTGGAAGATGTACTCAAGAAGTACGAAGCCGATATTATTGCCTTACAGAAAATACGATGGAAAGGGACAGGCGTATGATTACGATTACGCACTGTATTTTAGCTGCCATGAAACGAGACATGAATTTGGCTGCGCATTTTTGGTCAACAGGAAAATAAAATACCTCGTCTCTAGATTCACTCCAGTAGATGAGCGAATTGTTATAATCCACATAAAAGCGAAGATCTTCTACATCAGCCTTATTTGCGTCCACACTCCAACCGAAGACAAAGATGAGCAGACCAAAGACATATTTTATGAGCGCCTAGAACCAGCATATGATCGCTACCCTGGCTATGACATTAAAATTCTGCTAGTAGATTTTAATGCTAAAATCGGAAGGGAAAATATCTTTGGCCCCACCGTCGGAAAATTCAGCTTTCATGAAGAAACATCCGACAACGGCATGAGGTTGATTGACATCGCGGACCCAAAAAAATGGAAATAAGCAGCACCATATTCAAGCATCTCGATATACACAAGGCCATTTGGATTTCTCCTGATCAAGCAACGAGAAATCGAATAGATCATGTTGTGATAGACGGAAGGCATTCATCGAGTGTATTAGATGTTCGATCGATCCGAGAAGTGAATATCGATTCGGACCACTACCTTGCAGCAGGCAGGGTTCGCATTCGTCTTAATGTTGCAGCAAAAGAGCGATCTAACTCAACATAGAAAATCGAAGTCGAAAAACTGCAAACACAACAGGTAGCAGAAACCTACTCCGCTCAACTTACCCACCTGCTTGACGAAAGCCCTTCTTGTCCCGATAACAGTATAGAAGCACAATGGCAAAGAATTTCCAAACTGCAGCAAAAGCAACACTTGGGTACTTTAAACCACCATTAAGAAACCCATGGTACGAGACAGTAGAAACACGGAATGCGATAGAGAATTTTCGGGAGAAAAGGAGAGAGGAAAAACGTAATTTCAGAAAAAAGAAGAAAGAACAAGAAGAACGTGAGCGTGAGCAAATCGAGATGTACAGGAGTCAAAATGAAGTCCGAAAATTCTACCAACGGGTAAAACACCAAAGCGAAGGCTTTGGTGCAGCCACATCCTCCTGTAGAGATGAAGCAGGAAACCTGGTGCTGCGGATCTGGAAGCAGCGTTTTTAAAAGCATCTGGTATCAAATAGTGGAGGTGAAAATGATACCCCAGAACCAATAAGAGATGACGGTTTAGATTGTATACTATCTAGCGAAGATAAGGTCAGAATAGCAATTAATCGAACTATTCAAGACTGGTGGTCAGATGTTGGTCAGGGCTTGCACCAGCTGATTAGTACAAATTTTCTAGAGGAATGTATGCCCAATGATCGGCACCTCAGCACCCTGTGTCCCGTGCACAAAAAAGGAGACAAGACAATTTGTGCCAACTATATAGTGGAATAAGTCTCCTTCCCATCGCATATAAAGTGCTATCCAGTGGGCTGTGTGAACGACTGAAGCCAACGGTCAATGATAATATTTGCCCATACCAATGCGGCTTCAGACTTGGCAAATCCACCATTGACCATATTTTCACTCTGCGCCAAATCCACATATTCGTCGACTATAAAGCCGCATTCGAAAGCCCTGTCCGTTCAGAGGTGTATAAAGCCATGTCTACGTTCGGCATTCCTGCAAAATTAATACGACTATGCAGGATAACTTTAACTGGCACAAGATCAGCAGTTAAAGTCTGAAAGGACCTCTCAGAGCCCTTTAATACCGAAAGAGGATTCAGGTTACAGATTGTCGTGTGACCTTTTTAACATCCAGCTGGATAAGGTACTCTGTGCCCCAAACAACACATGTTACTCGCCTACGCCCATGACATCGATATAATGGGACACTGATACTATCCGAGCTGTTATATGGATCTGAAGCATGGGTACTAGCGCAAGCAGATGAGGTGTTTGAGAGAGATGGAGTGTTTGAGAGAAAAATTCTCCGAAAGATCTATGGGCCGATGTGCGTTGACGGTGAATATGGACGTCGAAGGAACCATGAGTTGTACCAGCTATTCTCGGACATCGACATTGTTAGACGTATTGAGCTGCAGCGACTACGATGGCTAGGTCATGTTGTGAGAATGAATGAAGATGCCCCAGCCCAGAAGGCATATAAAAGCGAACATTGCCGAATATGGTCTGTCAAATTGGAAAAACTGCGCAAAAGACCGATGAGTCCGGACATTTTTTCTAGATCGGCTTATGAAACGAAAGTTCTGTCACAAGCCAGCTATGTATGTAAATATAAAAGGC
>NW_026877848.1:0-23081 GCF_032173495.1 Musca vetustissima | reverse complement strand
TTAATGTTTCTGCAATACTATAATGATGTATTATATTTCATAAATATAAATATAGAAGTAGAATTATTATGTTTTTTTTTTTTTTTTTAAATTCCAAATTCACAAAACCCAAATGTTAGAACGAATAAATCTCATTTGCATGATCTCAACAAACTTTATAAATTCTCTAGCCAATAACTATACATCTTAAGTGAATTTAATGTGAATGTTTGCAGATAAATATAAAAAATATATAACTTGTTTGATTCCATAACATTTGGGAAAGGAAATTTCGAAACAATAAAGTGACAATCAATGAAATGTAAAATAAATCAAAAGAAAGTTGCAGGATAGACTAATAGAAACCACAATTTGGAATGGTAACAGATCACGTTCCATTATCCAACATTGTGAAGTAGACATTATTAACCTTGTGTTATGTTGTGGTCAGAACCAGCCTTTAGCCAGAATCTGCATTCCATGCAAACAAAGAGCAAAGATCAATGATATCCTAATAAAGAAGCGAAGGGAGATTTCTCCAAAAATCGGTAGAGACAAAATGATATAATCTTGATTCGTCTCTAATCCATACTCATGAAGAGGTACTCTTAAAATGAGAAAAAATAGATATATAAATTGAAAAGGATAGATAAAGAATATAAAATTTGTGAACCCAAACCAAATATCTGAAACTACACTAAAATAGTGTAATACTAAGAAGCTGTTGTTTTCCTTAAAATTTCCTGATTGGGTCCCACGTGTTGGGCGCCAAAAATAATTTATTATGTAGCATACAACGTATATTTTACTTTGAAGTAGGTCTTACAGGCATTTTTGTTGAAGTAAGAGCACGTTAACCTCCGGCCTTATCACTCGTCGTACTGGGATGGGTTTGGAACTTCAATGCCTTCACTTCAGCTACACTAAACTATTTTAATATTCGTGCTCAATAGAAGGGGGAAGAGATAAAATATAGATAATTTGAAATTTTACATCACACGGTGTCATAGTTATAATGGACTTTTAGGTGTTTTCGTCCATTTGCCCTCCCTCCTGATCACAGAATCTTTCCATCCGGTAATAAAATATGTCTCTGTGATTCCCAATGTTGATGAAACCTTCCTACCCTACCTTGCTATGGAATCAAACTAAATCGAATTTACTCAGAATCAAACATCATAAATTTATTATAAAATAATTCTACCATTATCCTTATATAACTAAATTTAAATATCATATATGAAAATTCACGTAAATAGCAGAGATGAAAATAATGACATACATGTCAATTCAACTTGTGACCTTATTGATAATAATTTAAATTAATAATAATAATAATGAAAGTAGAAAACGGTAAGGCATAGATTCATTGAAATATATAAGAAATCTAACACCCACCTTAATGTACGATAGGGGCAGAAGATACAATTCATTAAATAAATATGCCAGCTGATCATAGCAGCAGACAAAGCAAAAAAAGATCAGAAATAATGTTACTCACATTAACCATCAATATGAAATGTTAAAATAATCGCAATGTTATCACTTACAGTTTATAATTTTGCTTGTTCCTCCGACGAAAGGCCTTTCGATGAGAGTAGCTGTAAACGAGTAGTATGTGTGGTTGGATGTGAGTTACATTCTCTTACAGAGTGCTGTAATTTTTGTTTAACATTGAAAATGTTGCTAGTCGTCTGGCAACAAATAACCTGCAATACGCTTATCATTAGATTGTTGGGAATACTAAGATACATAACATTATCAACATTTAGCCAAGATCACAACCCAGTATTTTCTTTTGTAAAACTGCATTCAGTGTAAGTATGTCACTGATATATATATTTGTGACTGCAATTATGTAGCTTAGCTGTGATCTTGCTAATGTTAACAGATCTTAATAAAGAAGACATATAAAAAGTACAAGAGATTCAATTACACAGTGCAACTTATTTGGTGGGTAGAAACACAAATATTTAATTATTCATTATTAATCTTGGCAATTCACCACAATACCGAAATTTATATAAAGAAATCGTAGTTTAACACATAAACCAAATTATTTTGATTTTTTGATATGTAGATTTTTATACACTTGATACACTCATACCTACCAAATAATACATTGCACTGTCAATTACTTCACTAAATTTTGTATTTTAATTAGTTACGATCGATATAACATTGGTGTCATTGGTACACTTTCTGCAGCCTTATCTCTGGAGCTTAATCGCGGGTACTGCAGCACTTTTCTATATGCAGAATGCTAGCAGTCGGATGATTACGACAAATTCCACGCTTTCCAGCTTCGCAATTCTTAGTCGAACTTCAGGAGATTATGAACTTTCCAAAATTTCTTCTACAGGTTATGCGATGATAAAATTACAGATTTTTTCCAACTTTAACAGCTTATATTCAATTAACTTTGCAGCACTACTCTCATCACGCTTAAGCTCACTTGCTGATTTTACAACAGAAATATTCTTTCGCTAATTTTTCGTTCTTCTTTGTTCGACACTACACTCTGTTCAAAGATTAAACGCAAATTGAAGGTACTGTTGGAGAGCTGTGCAAGGTGATCAGAAGTTTACGGAAAAAACCAGTATTTTAGGGCTCTGTATGTATTTTTGTGTGTGTAGTGCAGAAAAAAATAGGTGCCAATCTGACAAAGAAAAGAATACGATAATTTTAACTCTCAATTTAATTGAGAAATTGACAAAAAAATCTTACCGCCGTAACGATTTGGCACCAGCAAAAAGAATTTATACAATTTGAAAATAAATCGCACTTATCAAACGCAGCAAAAATTTATATTTTAAAGTGAGCTATTAAAAAAATGATTTATAACCAATCTATAAGAATTGTTTAGTTGGTCAACTCACCAGTTAAAAATATGGATTACTAAGAGTATAAGTGAATAATTAATATCCAATACACATCAATAGTGTTAGGTATACAAAAATTGGAAATATATTTCACTTGAAATACCAAGTCTTAAAATCTTTCTTGGTGAATAGATGACGGCAAAATGGACGAGAAGTGTGATTTTCCTATCCTTCAAACCTATTTAAAGATGCCATTAAAATTATTGGTTACCAAAATCGTGCTACATAGCCAAACCAAATTTAAAATATTTTGCCTTCAGATGGCGTAATGGCTGTTTATCGAACAACAAATCATGATATGAATATTTGTTTGATGGCTGAAAATATCCTGGCAAGCGCAACTCTACAGACGTCACGCTGATGAGGTTATTTTTTCTATGGCTGCCCCTGCTTTGTTGCCATTTGGCACTAACCAGGTACGTTTGTTGGGTATCTTATGCTATCGGAAGACATAAGTTGGTAGGTATATTAGATGGATACGTTTAAAGGTAATGAATTAATTGAATGCAAACAAAAAGGGTTTGAATTGTTTGCAACAACTACTCGTTGGGGTACTTGAAAGATAATAACATAATGGCATACAGTAAAAATGGGATTTTATAAAAATCATCCTATCGTAGTTACCCACCTTATCTAACACATGCCCTCCCATTAAACATTAAAGTACATATGTTTTTGTACATTTGTTGATGTTGTTGAAATAAATGTCGGCATACATATGTATGTTCATATCGAATTCGAACATATACTCTTCCTCACAACAATGAACAGAAAAAGAAAACGCAAAAAAATGAAAACTGGAATGCATTTGAAAATTTTTATGTAAAGTCAAATGATAATGCTATGGAAGCACAAAAACTAACAGCTACGAAGAGCGACAATGTTTTGGTATTTTATTAACCCTAAAATGTTCACCATAATTATTTCATAAAAAGAAAAGAAATTTGATTTTTCATGATGGAGTTTAGTACTGGTCAATTAATTAACCCAAAAATTGGTAAAAATTGGTAAAGATTTAGATATAGCTCCTATTTACACAAATGTGAGCTAAGTTTCGTTGGAATCCGTTCAGATATAGATGTAGTGCCCATATTTGTCTAAGTCTATGTAACTAATGGCTAACTTTCAATATTTGTCCAATTACGACAAATTTAGAATACAGTACTGTGTTGTGTCTTTCATGACGTGCGTTTCGTTTTGTTGAAATTGGTTCAGGTATTTCATTTCAGATACCGTCCGACCGCATACAATGCGGTGGTAGAGGGAATTATTAAAATTTTTGGCAAGGCGCTGTAATGTAGCATATCAATTGGCACATTCAGTTTTCCTTCGCTTACATACAAATTGTACACCAAAAACTCTAAGGCACACAATAGAGTTCGTCATTGGCCCAAATAATTAACCTGTGCCCAATTTTAACCAATTCTTATCATAAATGCGACCTGTACTTTGTTTACAATCTACCATAGACTGATGCACGGACGGACATTCATAAATCGAGTCATAAAGTGATTCAATGCATATTCTTTAAAGGAACCATGTGTCATTCTCGTCTAAAACCTTTAACACTTTCAGTGTCAAAATTTTTTTTTTGTCGGAAAAAAATCTAAAATTTTTACTTAAAATCATATGAAGGCACAGAGTTTAGTAAAAAAGTTATTCTTATTTTAACCCTCGGATAGTTTTGTCTGTCTTCCAGCAAAAACAAAGACATCAATTGTAACGGTACATAGGATAACCGACAAATTGCAAAGGAAGAGAGTAATTTTAAATGTCGAATATATTCGACAAAAACACTGAAAGGGTTACGAATAATATTTGACCAAAATGTCGAATTAGCCAGACGACTGGCCTTATCAAAAGTTTGCTTATTTGTAAATCACGGACCATTTCCACCCCCAGTGACCATTTACGGTCTAAGACCATGAAAACTTTGTAATGGCGAGTGGCATTAGTGGAATTCAGTGAAAGGGAATATAAAAACATATAAAACAGAATTATGATGACGGTTGTTCTTTTTGTTGTTTTTTTGCTAGTAGTTTTTTTACAAAGAAAAAATATGAAAAAATATGTTTGCACATAATTTTATTTCGACTTTTTGTGGTATTATGGTTTACATTTCTAAGTTTCTTTTGGTTTAACTTCGTTTTTGACATTTTTTTAGTCACTACTCGTACATCTGTCCAAATAACGTGTTAACATAAATGTCACCGAAAAGGGAACAAGTTGTACAAAAATTGTTTCGAGAGTGTTGCTTAAATGATAAGCTTGTTAGGGCATATTTTGTTAATGCCCTAGATTGATGATAATTAAGCGGGGATGATTATAATTCCAAATATGAAAGTGAATTTGAATTATTAAAATATGAAACCATTTACTTATTAAGAAAAAAAATAACAAGTAAATTATTTTCTGAAAAAATATCTAACATTCGATAAAAAGTTGTAGAACATAACTGTTACAGAAATTACAAATTTATACTAATCTCTTGATATATTTTCTTAAATACATACAAGGTTTGAAGTTATGTCGAATTTTGGCCTTTGGAGAAATGTTATAATTTTCCTACGAAATGCTGAAATTTAGACTAAGAACTATATCAAAGATTAACTTTTATTGTAAATTTTTTTCGAGACCCCAAAATGAAATATTATAGCAACACAGATTGAAATGTTATTCTGGGAATAAATTTGAGGCTTAACCAAAATATTAGCATTAATTGAAGATTTTATCCAATAGAATACCGCCAATTAAGTTCAAAGTTCATCAATGGCCTTTACCAGAAACAAAGAGGAATTTGTTAAAACATAGTTATAATTTTGAGTTAAGAGGTAAATTTATAATCCGGGAACCCAAGGTACCAAACTACACTACTTCTTCGGCAAATAAGCGGGAATATCGGAAATATGACAGAAATTTGTACGAGGGAATAAGTTTGATGGTAGACCTGTATACAGAGGCCCTACAGCAAAATCGGATGAAAACAGAGAAACAGAAACATATGAGGTTTCGTCAAGACATGGATCAATTTAACTTCTGTTTTGGGAAAATGTTTTTCATTTCTAAAACAAAACCACCATATGGGAGCTATATATAAATCTGAACCGATTTAAAAAAAAAACTTCGCAGGCATCAGTCTGGGTCTAATTCAGTACTCCATGCAAAATTTTGTCCCAATCGGACAAATATTGGGAGTTTGATGCATCAGTCACATAAAATCGAACGAAACTCTATATGGGAGCGATATCCAAATCTGAACCGATTCGAACAACACTTCGCAGACATCAATCTGGAGCTGATTCAGTACTCTGTGCAAAATGTTGTCGCAATCGGAAAATATTGGGTGTTTGGTGCATCATTCACATAAAATCGGACGAATCTGTATATGGGAGCTATATCTAAATCTGAACCGATTTCAACAAAACTTCGCAGGCATCAGCCTGGGCTTAATTCAGTACTCTGTGCAAAATGTTGTCGCAATCGGACAAATATTGAGAGTTTGGTACATCATTTACATAGAATCGGACGAAACTATATATGAGAGCTATATCTAAATCTGAACCGATTTTCGATTTCGAATTTCAATAGGGTTCGTTCTTGGGCCAAATAATTGAACTGTGCCAAATTTCATCCCAACCGGTTCATAAATGCGACTTGTACTTTGTTAACAAAAATACATGGACGGACGGACAGACGGACATGCGCAAATCGACCCAGAAAGTGATTCTATGCATATTCTCAAAAGGAACCATGGGTCTATCTCGATTGCTTTTGCCTGTTACAAACATATGCGCAAAGACATAATACCCTGTACCAAAGTGTGGTGACGGGTATAAAAATGCTAATTCCTATCCGTTTCTGTAAAACAATGCCAGTACATTGACCGCTAAATATTAAATATTCTACTAACAAAAATGTTAGAATATACTTTACATAGTTTGTTTGTCTAACTAAAATAATCCGCCCATCAAATCAGTTTGAACATTATTATTTTCTTTTTTTCTGCTTATTGCGAGTTGGACCGTCTAACAAAATATTCCACAAACCACGATAAGGTTTATTATCTCTTTTCCAAAAAACAGCATTTATTGTAACTGATATCAACCAATCATAAAATAACTCAATTTCCACGCAAACAGGAAATGGAGATGCATAAATTCAATGCTGCAGGATGGCAAACTGGAAAAATAGAACAAAACATATTTCATAAAATAAATTTGAGTGTTGCGTGGAGCCTAACATATACTAAAGGATATGTACATTGAACTAGAAAGTAATGATGCTGATGCGGCCGTCGACGTTGATACGATATGAGGACAAGGATAAATTCTCTGACTTTGAAAAATGAAGCATGCATTTAAAGAGTCCTCGGGATACAGACAAAACGTACATCAATGAATTTATGTACGCCCGTATGTTTTGTGTTCAATACTATAAGGAGATCAAATAAATTGAATTTGTTATAATACGGATAATATTGTTCAGACCAATAGGGGAATGTTTGTTCAGACCAATAGGGGAATGTTTTAAAGGACAATACTAAGTATAGGAAGAGATTTTTATCATGCACTTGTCTAGACTGTTGAGTTTTGTATTTTAAAGAGATAAAGATGTACGTCTGGTTATTAGCTTAGCCTGCAAAAAATATGTTAAAGACTCTACGCCTGCAATAGTCCTTGAAAATTTCTATTAAAAAAATTCCAATCTAGGCATAAGAATTTGATAAAGGCAGTATATGGACTCCTTTAACGTGTGTATAAATGGTCCTTTATCCAACCCATCTGTAGAACTTCCTTCAGTCTCGTCTATAAATAACACATATCTATAAAAACTACCTTGACCTCAACTGAAAGCTCCAGCTCAGTTACAGAAAGCTTGAATTCGTGTTTCTATAAAGTCGCTCTGAGCTTCTACTCATCGATGAAGACTCCCAGATCATCGGCTCGTATTAAAAGAAACACAATGAATATTCCTCATCTCAAAAAATATACCAGAGCTTCTCGCCCTCCTTCAGCTCGTCTATAAAGACTCCCTTCAGCTCGTCTATAAAGACTCCCTTCAGCTCGTCTATAAAGACTCCCTTCAGCTCGTCTATAAAGACTCCCTTCAGCTCGTCTATAAAGACTCCCTTCAGCTCGTCTATAAAGACACCCTTCAGCTCGTCTATAAAGACTCCCTTCAGCTCGTCTATAAAGACTCCCTTCAGCTCGTCTATAAAGACTCCCTTCAGCTCGTCAAAAAAGACTCCCTTCAGCTCGTCTATAGAAAGACTCCCTTCAGCTCGTCTATAGAAAGACTCCCTTCAGCTCGTCTATGAAAGACCCCCTTCAGCTCGTCTATGAAAGACTCCCTTCAGCTCGTCTATGAAAGACTCCCTTCAGCTCGTCTATGAAAGACTCCCTTCAGCTCGTCTATAAAGACTCCCTTCAGCTCGTCTATGAAAGACTCCCTTCAGCTCGTCTATGAAAAACTCCCTTCAGGTCGTCTATGAAAGACTCTCTTCCGCTCGTCTATGAAAGACTCTCTTCAGCTCGTCCATGAAAGACTCTCTTCCGCTCGTCTATGAAAGACTCTCTTCAGCTCGTCTATAAAGACTCCCTTCAGCTCGTCTATAAAGACTCCCTTCAGCTCGTCTATAAAGACTCCCTTCAGCTCGTCTATAAAGACTCCCTTCAGCTCGTCTATAAAGACTCCCTTCAGCTCGTCTATAAAGACTCCCTTCAGCTCGTCTATAAAGACTCCCTTCAGCTCGTCTATAAAGACTCCCTTCAGCACATCTATAAAGACTCCCTTCAGGTCGTCTATAAAGACTCTCTTCAGCTCGTCTATAAAGACTCCTTTCAGCACGTCTATAAATACTCCCTTCACCTCGTCTATTAAGACTCCCTTCAGATCGTCTATGAAAGACTCCCTTCAGCTCGTCTATGAAAGACTCCCTTCAGCTCGTCTATGAAAGACTCCCTTCAGCTCGTCTATGAAAGACTCCCTTCAGCTCGTCTATGAAAGACTCCCTTCAGATCGGCGAAGAAATACACCCCTTCAGCTCGTCGATGAAAGACTCTCTTCAGCTAGTCAATGAAAGACTCCCTTCACCTCGTCTTTGAAAGACTCCCTTCTGTTCGTCTATGAAAAACTCCCTTCAGATCTTTTATAAGGACTCCTTTCCGTAGTGGAAATTCAGACAGTCCTTATAGACGAGATGAATCGCTCCCTAATCTTCAGTTTTTCTATAAAGACTCCCTTCAGCTCGACTCTAAAGATTCCGTTCAGCTCGTTTATAAATATTCCTGAGATTCAACTTATCTAAAATACTCCCTGAGCCACAGATTGTTTCCCTGTTCAAAAGGTTCAACAGTCCCACAGCCTATTATTTACAAAATAATTGTAGTTACATTATATTTATTACTTCATTAACGCAAAAGCCGTGAAAGAAATCCATGCTATCGCTGTAAATTCAATCGATGATGACCATATAGTTGAAAAACGTTAATGTGCCCCACCCATAATTGCATACATTCAACATCGACTCAAACATACAGTCACTAGCTCGCATAAATACACACCAACACATCCATAAATAAGTTAGCCCTCATTATATTATCGTTTACAGCATTTTTCTAAGGAAATAGAGCGTGAAATATTGTTACCCTCAAAGGTGGTAAAATGCAAGGGAACTGCACAAAATGTTAACAACAACAATTATGAAAAAAGAAAAAATGATTAAAATAAAAAACGACAACAACAACAAAAAAAACATAAATAAAATTATATATTGCATAACCTCAAACAAAAGTGGTGGCAGTTCATATATAGAAAACGGACTTAACAACAAGGGTTGGAGGGAAACAAGCTGACCAGCACCACCACAAATAAATTATGTAGTGTCCTCAATAGCTGTTGTGGTGGCACACACGCTGCCGCGACTACTTCGATGCTATGGGAAATTGAATTATAAAGTGTAATGGCAAATTATTATCGGTTTGTTTAGCAAATATGAAGTTCACAATACAATCGCTGCTGCTTCTGCCCTGCAATGCTTGAAGAACGATGGAAAAGTAAAAAAACAAATTGTAATTCAATATGTTGATAATAATAGTAAATAACTAGGTCGAATTGGAAAAAAAATTCTCTTTAAATACTTAGGTATGCATATGTAGATATATATGTAGTACGCATGTATAATATGTAAAAATCATTGAGAATATGCTTTAGTTGGCAATTATATTTGGATGAAAAATGTGGCCTTTAAACAAATTGTTGCTTTGCTTAATATAATAGAAGAGCTGATTTGCAGCGAGTCTTAAACGAATCTTTATTGACGAGCTAAAGATCTGGGGGTCTTCATAGACAGCTAAAGTTCAGTAGTCTGTAAGAAGAACTGAAGCCCATGAGCCTTTATAACCGAGCTGCAGTGCAGGAAATTTTTACAGACGAGCTAATGTTTAGCTAGTCTTTATGGACGGTCTATAGTTAAGGAAGCCTTTTTGGCCTAGTTGAAATTCAGGGAGCCTTTATGTGCCAGCTAAGGAGCATAGTCTTACATAGACCAGCTGAAGGAAACCTAATAGACGAACTATACCTCAGAGTGTCTTAATTGAATCTTAACTGAATGTCAGGAATTTTTATAGACGATCAGGAGTCCTTGTAACTGAGCTGTAGTTCAGGAAGTTTTTACTAGCCTAGCTAATGCTTAAAGAGTCTCCATAGATGAGCTGAAACCCCAGAGTCTTAATAGACGAGCAGTAAGCCAATGAGTCTTTATGAACGTACTGAAGGCCAGTTATAGACGAAAACTGAAGGTCAGAGAGTCTTTATAGGCGAAGGCTGAAGGCCATAGAGTCTTTATAGACCAGCTGAAGTACAGGGAGCTTTCATGAACTAGCTTAAGGTCAGAGAGTCCTAGAAAAGCTGGGACGGATGGAGTCTTTATAGAGTAGATGGAGGGTAGGCAATCTTTATAAGCAAAATTAAAGATAGAGGATCCTTATGGACGAGCTAAACATCAGGGAGTCATAATCGAATCTCTGCTAAAACTCAGAAATTTTATAGACGATCTGAAGTTCAGGAAGTTTTTTCCGAGGAGATAAATTTTTGAGAGTCTTTATGGACGAGCTGAAGTTAAGGGAATCTTTATGGACAAGCTTAGGGATAGGGTGTTTTAGTGAGCTAGCCGAAGGGCAAATAGTTTTTCATAGACGAGCTAAAGGGTAAGCAATCTTTATAGGGAAGTTAAAGGATAGGGAGTCTTTATAACTTAGAACTCAAGTTTATGAAGTTTTTACTGAAGAGCTAAAGTTTAGGGAGTCTTTATGGACTATCTAAAGGACAATGGACAATGATCTGAAAGTTGTCTTTATATTCGAGCTGAAACGATTCTCTATAGGTGAGGAGTCTTTATAGACAAGCTGAAGGGAGTCCTCATAGTCGAGCTGAAGGGAGTCTTCATGGATGGACTGAAAGGAGTCTTCAAAGTCAGCCTGAAGTGAGTCTTTTGCAGACGCGCTGAGTCTCTTGTGGACGGGTAGAAGTTATTATTTATAGGCGAGCTGAAGGGAGACGTTATAGACTAGCTAAAGGAAATATTTATAAAGGAGTTGAACGGAATTGTCATGTATTTCTAAAACCTAAAAAAAATACTTTTAACCAGTGAGCGGAGCAGTATAGTCTGACGGGGCCGACCATATGATCTCCTACATAACTTCCACGAAAATCTAACTTTCTTTGTTTCTATATTCTAGCATATACATTACAGGCCTTCTAATTACTTGTCCAGATTGTCTTCACCGTGGGTTGTAATGTGCTGTTCGGCTTTCAATTGTGGCCTATAGATCGACTCGAAAAACACACAAAAAATTAAGTTTTCAGTAAACTTCATCCGAAAAGGACCCATACCTGGATCCTCATGGAAAATTTCCATCAGCGCTATATTTCCACCCTAAATAATATATGAATACGTAAGCACCTGTAAATATTTAAGTGTAACTCCCACAACCGAGTACAGACGACAATATAATTGGTATCAACCATTCCTCTTGGATATGATATGAACTTCCCGGGTCTATGTCCTTCAGGGGTAAATATATACGCTATAGAATACTAATTTTGTCATTTTTCACACAAAAGTCGGGGTCCATTTGACCAGCTAAATATTGACCTATCTTTATCAAATCATATACTTAAAGATGGGTTTGGGACCAATATTTAACGATGTTACAAACTCTTGGGGCTGCACAAAGCAATAATACCCCGACAACATAGTTGTGTAGGGTAGGGTACAGATATATAATAATAAATATTCTTAATTTATATTCATTTGTAATACTATTAACTATTTGACAAAACTATTACTTGCTAACAAATATCAAATATTTTTGCTTTTAATTTATAACATTACTTCACATTTTCTAAACTCTTGACACTGATTGATTACTTTAAATGTTTCGAAAACAAAACAAACGATTGCATTGGTTTGTTTTTCCAATTGGAATTTAATTTATAACTGTAATCTTTATTTTTATATACATAGTTTCCTTAATTCCCCATTTTCATTTTGATTTTTATTTGATTTACCATTTTTCCAATGAATTGAATATTTCTTCGTATTTACTTATCTATGGACGGCGTCATTTCAGTATAGGGGCTATTGCATCAAGATGATGGGAAATAGATGATTCTTAAAAAAAATCAAATGCTACTATAAGGATGGATTTTTAAAATAATATATTTTTTCAAGAACCTTTCTAGGCGTTGATTTTTTAAGAACTATATTTTATGTACCACTTTAGGCGTCAATTTTTATACACTCCACCGTTTGTAACTCATCGAAATATTCATTTCCGACCCTATAAAGTAACACTATCATACCATGCCTGTCCGAATGTCCGTCTGTTGTAATGACGCTATCTTCTGAAAGAATTGAGATATATCGGCCCACGTTTGGGCATAGCTCCGATATAATAGTACCCCCAATTTTCGGTATTTTGGGGTTCTTGAGCGCGTTTTTCAACCGAATACGCTGAAATGTGGTACAATGGGTTCTTATTGGATACTAAATGTCTCCGCAAAAAAATGATAAATATATGTCCACTTTTTCTAGTAACCCCCATATATTCGTATTTTTCCGCCGAATTGGCTGTTTTGAGTTCTTTATATGTACCAAATCTATCCACAAAAAATTATAAATATAGGTCCAATTTTTCGGATATCCCCATATAAGGGTACCCCCCATTTTCGGTATTTTGAGGTTCTTGAGCGCGTTCTTCAACCGAATACGCTGAAATTTGGTATTTTATCGTCGAATATGGTAACAAATCTCCCTACCAAATTTTTTTATATTCGCTCCTTTTTTGGGGTCGTCCGCATATAAGCCCCTTATATTAAACATATTTTGAAATAAATTTGGTACGAAGAAACATGGGGTCTAGGACCAATATTTAGAACCATAATCGGTTTGTAGAAATGTCGGTATAAGTACACTTTTTGGTATGTTCAATTTATTTTTATTTCAAGTACCTGCCAGTATATCTATGGTGGAGGGTATCCAAAGTTCGGCCCGGCCGAATTTAACGCTTTTTCACTTGTTTAAAAACTATGTTTTAAATACAATTCCAGGCATTGATTTTTTAATAACATATTTTTGAGGACCACCATAGATGTGGATTTAATAAAGACTATTTTTCCACGGACCATCGTAAACATGTATGTTTTTCTAATAAAATCTATCATTCCATAACATTCATTCTGACCATGGCCAACACAAATATTGTATGCCCTTGTTTGCTTTACAGTGTTTGCAATTATTTGTTCTACAACTGAAAGTAAATGTGATCGTCTACGTGTCCGTATGTCTCTGTTTATTTGTTTTATGCACTTTTATTGTAGAACATTTGTCCTTACGGTCTCTCTTTTTCAGTTGGTCATAGATAAAGTAGCAAATTTCTGCAGTAGCAGAAATTGACTAAGTACTAATTTGAATTTTCATTCGCAGTGATTATTTGATGTTTGTTATTTGTCTTTACCTCCGTTCGACGTCATTGTTTGTTTGCACTATTCACCAATTGGTCTTTATGCAAATGTTATTATTTGAAATATTATTCAAAAGTAGTAGCAGCATAGTAATGCCCTCTTTGTGGAGAAGAATGTTTCTAAATCTACTCTTGAATATTTGATGTGAATATTACAGTCTTTAGAGCATTTGTGTAATGAAATGATTTGTAATTGTTGTCGTAATTAATGTTTTCATACTAATGTTATTTACAGCTTGAATTATGTCATTAAATTAGGTGATATTATAAGAATTTTTGAGAACAACAAATTAATAAACATTAGGTGTTAATAACAATTTATCTGTAAGTACATTAAAATGATGTAAACGAAAATATGAATTATAAGAAAAACGAAAGTGCTTTGAAGAACGTGTTAAGTTCAGATATATGTAATATAGGGAACATAACACAATGTGGGCATATAGCGATAATTCTACAAACCGATTTATGTTAAACAATATGTACACCAAATACAAAATTTCAGCAATTTTTAACGGGGATTTTTCCTAAAATCTCAAAAACCGAACCCAATATTTTAGTTTTGCATCTCAAGTTTTTCTTTCAGAAGGTATAATTATATGGGTGAGATGGCTGGCCGATATATTTCATAATCGACAGGTTCGAGTTTTTTATCACGATACCCTTACAAAGTGGAATGATTATAACCGATGGCTAAATCGTCTTAGAATTCCATACTTTGTAGGGTAAGAACTGACTATTTTGAGTAACGACTATCCCCCATATTATGGCAGGATACGCCTATATGGTGAAAGTGGATGAAAGTGGACTACACTATATATGTGATCTGCGTATATATGTGAACAGACATAAACGTACATTTTACCCAACTATGGTGGAGGGTATATTAAGTGTTTCCGTTTATAGTTCATCGAAATAATTATATCCTACCCTATAATGTATATATTTTTTATCAGCGTTAAATTCTATGACGATTTACGCATGTCCGTCCGTCTTCCGTTCCGTCTGTTTGTCTTTTGTCTGCAGACAGGCCAATTTGGAAAATGATCTATATCGGCTCACGCATGGGCATATAAGGGTACCCCCAATTTTGTGGTTCTTGAGAGTGCTAGTCAAGCGAATTCCCTGAAATTTGGTACAATAGGTTCATATTGGCTACCAACTGCCTCCACTAAATGTTATAAATATCAGTCCACTTTTTCTGGTAGCCCCCATATAACGGTACCCCCAACTTTCGGTATTTTGGGTTTCCTGAACGCGCTTTTCAACCGAAATAAGTTAAGTCAATCCACACAAATCCCGGTAACCTATGCCAAATTCCATGTCATTAGGCCAGATTTATATTCGTTTTTGTGCATTGGGATAAAATTATCTAAATGGATTTAAGGGGACCCCCCCATTCTCGGGGTCAAAATTTTTTTTGCTTTAATTCGATTCTACACTAATTCAAGAACGTCTCTACAAAATTTCAAGTGAAAATGTCAAGAACTCTTCAAGATATAGCCGATTTATTGTGTCAGCATCAAGTGACGGCCAAAGGGCTTCTCAAACTTTAAAGGCGTTTTTCTCTTTTGCGAATGGCAGGCAGGATATAGCTCCCATATATAGTTTCGTCCGATTTAAGACAAATGGTGCGCCAAATTCCCTATATATCATTCGATTTGCACGATATTTGGCATAGAGTACTGAATTAGGTGCAGAATGATGTGTGCCAAATTTCGAGAAAATCGGTTCAGATTTAGATATAGCTCCCATATATAGTTTCGTCCGATTTAAGGTAAATGGTGCACCAAAGTCCCTATATATCATTCGATTTGCACGAAATTAGGCATAGAGTACTGAATTAGGTCCAGAATGATGTGTGCTAAGTTTCGTGAAAATCGGTCCAGATTTAGATATAGCTCCCATATGTATTTTCGTCCGATTTAAAGTAAATGGGTCTCCATTATATATATATATAGCTGGACCCGTGGCACTTCGCTGCCCCTACCAAAGTCCAAAAAAATAAATCCATAATATGGTAATTTTTATGATGGAATGTGTAACTAACTTAGAATTTTTAATTTAATTTAAATCTGAACAGATTTTCACGAAACTTTGCACACATTATTCTAGACTTAATTCAGTCCAAAATTCGCGCAAATCGAATGATGTTCAGGGGCTTTGGTGCACAATTTACCTAACATCGGGCGAAACTATATATGGGAGCTATATCTAAATCTGAATCGATTTTCACGAAACTTAGCACTAATCATTCTAGACTTAATTCAGTAAGCTATGCCAAAATTCATGCAAATCGAATGATATTTAGCGACTTTGGTGTACCAATTACCTAAAATCGGTCTAATTCTGAACCGATTTTCCTGAAACTTAGCATACATCATTCTTGACCTAATTTGGTAGGCTGTACCAAATTTCGTGCAAATCGAAAGATATATAGAGACCATTTACATTAAATCGGACAAAAAATATATGGGAGCTATATCTAAATCTGAACCGATTATCATGAAACTTAGCACAATCATTCTAGACTTACTTCAGTACGCTATGCCAAAATTCGTGCAAATCAAGTGATTTTCAGGGACTTTAGATTTTCACGAAACTTAGCATACATCATTTTAGACTGAATTCAGTACGCTATGCCAAAATCTATCTAAATCTGAATCGATTTTCACGAAACTTAGCACACATCATTCTAGACTTAATTCAGTACACTATGCCAAAATTTATGCAAATCGCATGATATATAGCGACTCTATATGGGAGCTTTATCTAAATCTGAACAGATTTTCATGAAACTTAGCACACATCATTCTTGACCAAATTTCGTGCAAATCGAAAAATATATATGGACCATTTACATTAAATCGGACGAAAAAATATATAGGAGTTTTATGTAAATCTGAACCGATTTTCACCAATTTCAATAGGGTTCGTCCTTGGGCCAAATAAATGAGCTGTACCAAATCGGATTATAAATGCGACCTGTACTTTGTTTGCAATTTCACATTAACAGACGGAACCATAGGTCTAGTTCGATTCCTTTTTCCTGTTACAAATATATGCACAAAGACATAATACCCTGTACTACAGTGTGGTGAAGGGTGGGTGTAATTAATGTCAATTATTTCATTGAAATTTCTACTTATGTTCTTCAATATACATAGATACATACATATGAATTTTATGTATTTCAAAATATATCCTCATTGTTCCAAAATATATCCGTATTTGCATATTCTTTCAGATGAATGCATACTTTTGATACTATTACTCCACATCCACGCGGACTTTTAAAAGTTTGTCTCACCTATGTTACTTCCATGGGATCGTATGACGTAATGTGAACATTTAATTAAAATCTGTTAAGTGTTTTTGAGTTCACAAAAAATATATTTGAATCCATATGTATATAGATATAGATTCAAATTCAATGAGGAGTACAGTTTACCTTGATCGTACCATGCTCATGTTGTATATGTATCCTAACAGACGTCGCCCTTTCGAAGGAACATTGACGTGAAATTGAGCGAACTTAAATATGTGACCTTATCTATATGTAAACCGACTAACATCAATCCCTTCACATGTCATTCTGCAAATCGATTTAAAGCAAACATGACACACGCTATTTTGTATGCTGTACAGTTTAAAATTTAATCTCAATCAGACACCCACTGATTATTTGGTGTACAATCAACATGAGTAGGTCGAAATTATATATGGAAGCTATGCTATATCTAAACCTGAACCGATTTCAACGAAACTTGCCACATGTTAATTAATATTAACATCAGTAGGTTGTGTCTATCGGCCTAGCTATGAATCTTTAGTGCACCATTTACTTAAAATCGAACGAAAATATATAAAGGACGTGTATGTAAATCTGAACCGATTTCACGAAATTTATCACACATCATTCTAGACTTAATTCAGTACGCTATGTCAAAATTCGTGTTAATCGAAAAATAAATAGGTCTTTGGTGCTACATAAACACAAAATCGGACGAAAATGTAAATGGGGGCTATATATAAATCTGAACCGATTATCGCGAAACTTGGCACACATAATTGTAGGCTTAATTCAGTACGCTTTGCCAAATTTCGTGCAACTTTGGTGGACCATTTACCTAAAATCGGGCGAGCTATATCCAAATTTGAACCGATTTTCATGAAACTTTGAGCACATTATTCTAGACTTAATTCAGTGCGCTTTGCCAAATTTCGTGCAAATCGATAGATGTATAGGGACTTTGGTACACCATTTACATTAAATCGGACGAATATATTGATAGCTATATCTAAATCTGAATCGATTTTCACCAATTTCAATAGGGTCCTCGGCCAAATTATAAATGCGACAATTTAATATCAATAGACGGACGGACATGCGTAAATCGACTCAGAAAGTTATTCTATGCTTATTCTCAAAAGGAACCATGGGCCTATCTCGATTTCTTTTGCCTATTACAAACATATGCACAAAGCCATATGCACAAAGGGTATAAAAAAGGCAAATATGTGTACAGTATTAATTTGTGTATACAGTCCAAATTATTTAAATCGCTTCCTACTCGAATTTTACGATTTCTGACATCAGTAATATGTACAGTACTAATTTGTGTATACAGTCCACATTATTTAACTCGAATTGTAGGAATTCTGTCATCAGTATCATTTTTTTGATTCAGATATTTCCACCTTTATCATTTTCTTAAAAACAAATTGGAAATTGGCAACACCTACAGAAAGATGGTGTCTGAACTTCGTAAACATCTGTGGTTTGTATATTTACTAACACTTTGCTATAATTGCCAATTCCAATTCTTTGCTATAATTGTCAATTCTGATCTAAAAATGGGGCAATTTGTATGGGGGCTACTGTTTCCCCTGCCCCTATCAAAAAATTAAGTACCCTATGTTACCACAAATGTACTCAACAATCGACTGTGAAAATTTCATGAAAATCCGTTCAGTAGTTTAGGAGTCTATAGCTAACACCTATCAAACAAACAAACAAACTAACTAACAAACAAACAGAAATTCATTTTTATATATATAGATATATATATATATATATATATATATATATATATTCTTCCGATTTAAGACAAATTGTGCACCAAAATCTCTATTTATCATTCGATTTGCACCAAAGTCCCTATTTATCCCTCGATTTGCAATTTTGCACAGCTTACTGAATTAAGTCTAGAACGATATGTGTTAAATTTCGTGAAAATCGGTTTAGATTTAGATATACCTCCCATATATATTTTCGTCTGATTTAATGTAAATGGTGTACCAAAGTCTCTATATATCTTTCGATTTTCATGAAATTTGGCATAGCGTAAGGAATTAGGTCTAGAATGATGTGTGTTAAGTTTCATGAAAATATTTTTGTCCGATTTAATGTACAATGTGTCGTCCGATTTTACACAAAGTTGACACAAATTTTGCACAACGTACTGGAGTTAGAATAACCTAGAAGTTGGATATAAATGCTTCACCAATGTGGGTCCAATCGACACAAAATTTTGCACTACGTACTGAAGTTACTATAACATAATGTGTGCCAAATTTAGTTAAAATCGGTTAAGATTTAAATTACCACTAACAGATTTGGTGAGTATGCGCAGTGAACATCAACCAAAATGCCGGTGTATTATTCATGAATGATTAATGATGTCTTAAATGTAAAACACACATACCCACAAGCCTACACAAGCAAGAGACTTGCCTCCGGATACATCAGTCGAGGGAATAAACGTCAACCGCAGCAGCTGCATAATTAACTTAAGACGACAACGACGACATGTCACATTTCGAGATGATTGAAAAAGTGGCATTGAGCAGGTAAGGTGTTAAAAGTTCTTGCGATGCTTCTTAAAATTACGAAAATAAAACGAAAAAAAAGGGGACATACCATTACGAAAAGTAATGGGATGAGAAATAAAATCATTGTGGGTTTAATTATTCAAAAGTAATTTAAGTTTTTGGTGACGTTATCATTATCTCAATTTTGATTAGAATTATAAATAAATTATTTGCCTCTAAATAAATATTTGTCTATTAAAATAATTCGTGTGCTTTCAGTTAAGGGATGGTTTTGTAATTAAAAATTAATATTGACAGATATTAATATTGTGGTCAACAGAAAATGTATATGGAAGTAATAAATGGTAATTAAAATTTCAACAAGGGCAAGCTAATTACTTATGGTATTGTACATTGGGGCGTATTGTGTATTGAGAATGTGCATATGCATACAACACTCATACGCTTCGTATACACAATATTTATAAAATAAATTACACAGTGAGACAAAGTCGTGGGAATGGTATGGGGTGGGAAATTCCTATTGGGAATGAAGCACCTTGGTGAGTATATGAAAACCCCAGAAGGAATAATTTATCATATGTCAAAGTTTGGGGCCATAGCGTGATCATTTTTATGCTGGCGACCTTATTATACATAAAGAGATTGCTTCATATCTTGATTTGTAGATAGAGTAGTATGTAATTTTTGAGATTGCATTTCTTCAGTGGAATCGAATGAAGAAAAAACAAAAGTTTTTTTTAAATTTTTGAACCAGTAATTCAAAAAATTAAATCAAATCATATTGTATGCATATCATTAGAAAGCTAATTGAAAATGCCAAACTGGATTTTCTGGAAATGCTGGGATGGTTAGTTGCTGCCGAAATGAGGAAAGAATATTCTTTTATGCAGGAATAATTTCTCCTCAAAGTAGTATGAAAAAAACCAATGAAATAAAATCAAGGGGTTTTAGAATAGGAATGAACAATAATCGATTCTATTGAACGAAAATTCGGTGGAGAATTTGGAACAGTATCTTACCAAGAACACTGGTGTTTGCTGATTAGTACAGAAGTGATTTTATTGACAATTTAAACCAGTGAGCGGAGCAGTATAGTCGGACGGGGCCGACCATGCGATACCCTACACAACTACCACGAACTCTAACTTTCTGAGGATGTTTATTCCGAGTCTGAGTAATATTTCGTGATATTTGCCCCCTCTTGTCCGATTAGAGGTTAACAACACATTTTCCTTACTTTTTTCGAATATTCAGTACAGTCCTTCTAATTACTTGTCCAGATTACCTTCACGGTGGGTTGTGTTGTGATTTTCGGATTATACTCTACTCGAAAACACACAAAAAATTATGTTTTGCGTCCATTTCATCCCAAAATTTTAATCTGATCATCACCGAAAATTGTAGGCGTTGTTCTTGACCATAACTGGAACTTCATGAAAAATTTCAAAGCCATCAGCGCGATATTTCTCCCTCTAATGTGGTAATGGGTTACTAAATAATATCTGAATACGTAAGCACCTGTAAATATTTGACTGTAACTCCCACATCTGAGTAGATACATCACTATATTTGGTATCAATTTAAAGGCCAACCACTCCTCTTGGATATGCTATCAAATCCTGGGGACTACATCCTCCAGGAGTAAATATATATGCCATAGAATACAAATTTTGTCATTTTTCACACAAAAGTCAGGGTCCATTTGACCCGCTAAATATTGACCGATCTTTATCAAAACATGCATGCTTATTCTCTGGCCCGATCTCCTTCTCCATGCAAAAATTCACGGTGTTTAGGCCATAATTGCGGCCTCTGGAGCGACCAGAAAAACCGACAAAAATAATGTATTTGGTCCATTTCATCCCCTAAATATTAACCGATCTTTTCCAAAAACAATAGGGGTCTTCATTGGCCAGAACCAATCTTACATGCAAAATTTCGTGAAGATTGGTCCATAACTGTGGCCTGTATCGTGTTTACAAATTATAATGGACAGACGGACGGACGGACAAACATGTCTAGATCGACTCAGCTAGTCGAGATATGACGATCGGTATACTTAAAGATGGGTCTAGGACCAATATTTCGCGGCGTTACAAACATTTGGGGCTGCACAAAGCTATAATACCCTGACAACATAGTTGTGTAGGGTATAAAAAGGAACAACCAGTAAAAAATGAAACGTTTGCATTTAGTACAGAGAGAGAAATTCATATTTAGGGGAAAAGGAGAAAATCTTTAAAATAGAAAATAGGGTGACCAGCGTGTTTAACCTTGGCGTTAACACTAATGAATAAAAACGTCAAGACAAGTTCCACAAGACAGTAAAGTTGTTAGTACATTCGGGCGTATTGTTTATTGAAAAAGTACACAATGATACAACACTCATACGCAACATATACTCAATATTCCTACAACAAATTATTAGCCAAACTAAATTATACATTATAATTTAGATTGTGAGAGAAAATCGAAGTCATGATCTTGGGGTGGAAAATTCCATATGATAAGATACCATCGCAACTGTTTTGAAGCTATTGAATATATTTTTCAAGAATACATTTCTGCAGTGAAATCGAGGTAGGATGTTTTGTAGAACATTTCGTCCTTCTAACTCGATCCCTTGTATGTCCATTTCGTCATTCATTTCTTGAACCGAAATCCAATTATCCAAATATAAGATTTGTTATACCCTTCACCACACTGTGGTACAGGGTATTATGTCTTTGTGCATATGTTTGTAACAGGCAAAAGGAAACGAGATAGACACATGGTTCCTTTTGAGAATATGCGTAGAATCACTTTTCAAATCGATTTATGCATGTCCGTCCGTCCATATATTTTTTGTTAATAAAGCACAGGTCGCATTTGTGATCCGATTTCGATGAAATTTGGCACAGTCCACTTATTTGGCCCCAGGACAAACCCTATTGAAATTAAGAAAAATCAGTTTATAAAGTGTATAAATTGTATAAAGTGTATAAAGTGTATAAAGTGTATAAAGTGTATAAAGTGTATAAAGTGTATAAAGTGTATAAAGTGTATAAAGTGTATAAAGTGTATAAAGTGTATAAAGTGTATAAAGTGTATAAAGTGTATAAAGTGTATAAAGTGTATAAAGTGTATAAAGTGTATAAAGTGTATAAAGTGTATAAAGTGTATAAAGTGTATAAAGTGTATAAAGTGTATAAAGTGTATAAAGTGTATAAAGTGTATAAAGTGTATAAAGTGTATAAAGTGTATAAAGTGTATAAAGTGTATAAAGTGTATAAAATGTATAAAGTGTATAAAGTGTATAAAGTGTATAAAGTGTATAAAGTGTATAAGTGTATAAAGTGTATAAGTGTATAAGTGTATA
>NW_026877847.1:0-23455 GCF_032173495.1 Musca vetustissima | reverse complement strand
AGGTTGCACATAAATATAAACCCAAAAAGCAACACAAATCTGGTGAAGAAGTGATAAATCGATCTCAGTAAGATGGACGACGAAGTGACTTTTTCGTAATATGCGAGACACGTCTGCCCAAGTCTAAGGCGCACTACGTTCCCAACTAGATTTCTTCAATTTTCTTCGAGGGGGAAATAAGAAATAAATGGAAGATGACCGACGAACAAAATTATCGAAAAATGCACAACTTGAAGGCTTGTATTTCACATCAAATTGAGCGAAAAGATAGAGCCATATCGTACTCAACCCATCAACTTGTACCATAGTGTGGTGAAGGGTATAATAATTATTATGAACTTCAGTTTCGGGATAGGCCAATACTTCGACTGAATTCGCTGAAATTCGGTACACTGGGTTACTATTGGGTACTAAAAGTCTACTCAAAAAGTTATGAATATAGGTCCACTTTTTCTGGTAACCCCCATATAACGGTATCTCCTAATTTTCAGCATTTTGGGGGATTTGAAGCTCGATCTTAAACGAATTTGCTGAAATTTGGGACAAGACTGGTACTTAGGCGTATTCTACCATAGTTTAGGGGATAGTCGTCACTCGAAATCAGTTTTACCCTACAAATTATGGAATAGTCAGTTTTACACTACAAATTATGGATTGGTCTGGTACCATTCCGCTCTTGAAGAAATCGTGATACCTATGATAATGAAGTATATTGCCCAGCATTTTGGCATCTAGATGAAGAAAAATATTGGGTTCGCAAGTGACATATGTTAGGCATGGCCCTCATATAAGCATAACCCCAAATATTCACTAGTTCCTACACTATGTATTCAATAAGTGGCCCCCTTAATGCTTAGCCTCATATAACTTTGTAATCTAAATTGCATTAGTTTATTAGTATCAGTACACGGGGTTTTCATATTTTTACTAAAATCCCCATGCGTTATTAGTATCAGTTACGCTTTGCCGGTTTCATTAAAAATTGCTTGATTGATTTACATAAACCGGTTTGTAGAATTATCGGTATAGGTTCACTTTTTGGTATGTTCCCTATATTTTCATTTCAAGTATCTTTCAGTATGTCTATGGTGGAGGGACTGAGTTCGGCCCGGCCGAACTTATGCTTTTTAATTTTTTTTTTTGTTAAATCCCTTTAATTATTCTTATTAAATTTATTACACATTTACTGGCTCAAGGGTCCTTTAATTTTAGTCATAAAATTGTATTACATTTTTTATTCAAAAAATACTTAAATTAATGTAAATTATATTAATTTATTTTCACGATTGTTTGTAATGCTATTTAATAATATGTTTGCACCAAACTAGAGCCGCCCTAATGTCTTTTTTGTTATTCCTCTTTGTGTGATGTACTTGAATTCGCCGCACAAAGAGAATAACACTTATTGTTGTTGTTTACACGCAACAACAGTCGAACGATCAAACAGAGGAATGTATGTACATACGTACATACATTTATTTACTTATTCTTTTCCTCTGCCTCTGTCGATCGTTCTGCCGCTGGGCAATGTAAATAATATTGTCCCGCTATCCTGGTTGGTATACCAGAATATTGAAACAATAAAACATTAATATTTGAAACATTCAAAGAGCAAAGACGTTTGTTTTATTGAATATTATTGGTGACGGGAAAAGGCAAGAAATAAAGTAAAAATTTACCCAACACACTAGTTGAGTAAGATAATTGGAATAGTGCAAATATTTAACGAAAAATATTTGGAAATATAAATAAGTATATCGCCGTGTTCTTCTGGCAGAATATTAAAGATTTTAACTGTCTCACACATTGAGGCATTTTGTGGTAAAAATAAATTGCTATTAAAGTGGAAAGCCAACGAAGAGAGGAAATCTTTGCTGCTGGAACAAACCATCTTCACTGCTGTTGGAGAAATATTTATACAAAGGAAAACGCTTACTCTGAGGAAGATTATTGAATATTGGGCCAAATATTGAAAATTATTGCTGCCTCAAGAGGAAGACTTACTTGCGCCCTGGGATAAAAAATACATAGTGAGTGCCCGTTGGAACAATATCAGCATCTACCCACGGAGAAGTACAATTCAACATAATGAAGCCGAACCCTTGAGCCAGGAATTTCTTCAATAACATATTGGACAAATTCCGGGGTTGTCAAAATAGGCAATCCTCAAACATTGGCGACCGTGACAGGACCCTTGTGAAGCGTCCTCATAACCTTTTAGTTTTTGCTGTTGCATAACCAAGTGCATTTGGTATATTTTTGCCCGCCTTTCTCCGTCGGCCATATTTACGCCATTTTGGAATAAATTAGCGTCGTTTTCAATAAGCAATTTAGCAACATTGCTGAAACCGAAAATTAGAGTGAGACAACATTTTCCACACCTATTCTTACTCATTTTCTCTGGAATTTGAAGAAACAATTATCTCGTTTGCATTTGTTACGCAACATACTTGCATTCCCAAATTTATTTTAATTGTATAATCAAAATGATTAATAATGAACAGGCTCAAGTGTCCCAAAATTATAGAGAGCTGAACGATTGTCCCCTCAGACACTGGTAGAGCTGAAATAGACGAGCTTTATGTCACTATCAAGTCTAGAATTCTCACTCTTATTGGACAAGGCAGACGTCCAAGCATCGGTGATCAGTCTTTTGTGTTGCCTCAAGCGCCGTCGAGCAGACTTCCAAGCCTTAAATTACCCAAATTTGATGGGAAATATTTGGAATATAAAAACTTTATAAATACTTTTAATAATTTGGTTCATAATGACCAAAATATATCCACTTCGGAAAAATTCAACCATTTGCTCTCATGTCTCAGTGGGGAAGCTCTTGCCACAATAAAGGCATTCCAAGTCACCGACGAAAATTATCCGAGTGCTCTTAGGAGGTTAAAAGAGAGGTACGACAACGACACTTTGATTTTTCTTGAAAATGTCACAACGATGTTCGAGCTTCCTAAATCCAATAAACCTGTCCCGAAACAGTTGAGAAATATTGTGGATACAATTTCAGCTTTGTATAGCTCTTTAAAATCCCTTGGGTCATATGAAAAGATTTGTGATGCATTCATAATTCATCTGGCTATGAGCAAGGTTGATTCGGAGACAAAACAACGATGGGATGAATTCATAGATTATTCAAAATTGCCCTCTTGGGCTGAGTGTTGTTCCATGTTGGACAAGCGTTGTCAACAATTGGATGCTCAGTGCCGAAGATCAGCAAAACAATTTACCCCAAATACAACAACAAATTACTTGCATAGTAATCAAAAACAACATTCGTTTGTAACAAAAAATGTGCCTCAAGATTTCGTTTGCACGCATTGCTCGAAATCGGGCCATATGATAACTACTTGTCAACGCTTTATTGTTTTAACTCCCAATCAACGGATTGATCAAGCTAAACAAAACAAACTTTGTCTCAACTGTTTAGCAAAAGGGCATGGTTACATACAATGTCCCTCAAAATATTCATGCAGACTTTGTAAACAACGTCATCATTCGCTTCTACATAAGCAAATCGAACAGGCATCTTGCTCTCAAGAAGAAGAACCGTCACCTTCCTCTGCTGCCACACATGGTACTTTTCAGAACAAGCCTAGCCCTCAAGTGAGTAATGTAATTCTTGCTACAGCATTAGTATTGGTTCGTGACTCTGAGGGGAAGTTTCAACTTGGACGAGCTCTACTTGACTCATGTTCCCAGGTGAACTTTATAAACGAATGTCTCTGTAACATTCTGAACTTAAAGAAATGTCCAAATCATACTGATGTCTCAGGAGTTGGTTCTTCGAAATTAAAGGTTTCCTACAAAACACAAACTACGGTTCGATCTCGTCTAAACAATTTTAATTTATCATTGGAATTTCTTGTCTCCCGAAATATTACCGGTTATCACCCCGATGAAAACATTTCAATTAAAGATTTTAATTTGCCATCTAACATAGAGCTGGCCGATCCAGAGTTTCATCGACGTCGAGGAATTGATATGCTACTTGGTGCCGAATCTTTCTTCCAACTTTTGTCTGTTGGTCAGATAAGACTTGGAGAGAACTTGCCCACGTTACAAAAAACACTTTTCGGTTGGATTGTCTCGGGGAAGTATACCAGCAATAAGAACAATACACAACAATCAACTTATTCTATTGTGCAAAGTGAGAATATTTTCCAAGAACTAAATAAAAATATGGAGATGTTGTGGAAAATTGATACGGTGGAAAATAAGCGTCAGAAATTGTCTCTGGAGCAACAAAATTGCGAGCAGCATTTTCTGAAAAATGTCTCAGTTCAAAATGATGGACGTATTATGGTGAAGTTGCCCCTAAAGGGAGATCCAAATGCTCTTGGTGAGTCTCGTGATATTGCACTACGACGTTTCTTTTCCATGGAGCGAAAATTAAACAAAAATCCAGACTTGAAAACAGAATACTCAAACTTTCTCAGGGAATATGAAGAAATGGGTCACATGTCACAGGTGAATGAAGCTGAAGTTGGTTTCCCTAATTACTACATACCACATCACTGTGTTCTTCGACCAAATAGTGTCTCCACGAAATTGCATGTTGTTTTCGACGCATCATGTCGTACATCCTCACAGTTGTCCCTAAACGAAATCATGATGGTGGGTCCAACAATCCAAAACAATTTATTAATCACCCTGCTTCGTTACAGATGTCATCGCTATGGATTGACAGCTGATATTGTCAAAATGTATCGGCAGATTTTGGTCCACCCTGAGGATAGGAAACTCCAGTTGATTCTTTGGAGACATGACCCTACACAACCGGTAAAAACTTTTGCTCTTAATACCGTTACATACGGAACTGCCTCAGCACCATATTTGGCCATCAGAGCATTGAATTATGCTGCAGAACGTTTCCCCGAACCTTACGACGTTGGGAAGTCTGTGGTCACAAATGATTTTTATGTCGATGATATGGTGACTGGTGCTGACAATCTTATCTCCTTAAACCGCATCAAGAAGGAGGTATCAGAAATTTTAAGTTACTCCAAATTTTCACTCTCAAAGTGGCATAGCAATTGCTTAGAATTGACTTCAATGGAAGATGGAGTCAAAGAAATGAAATTGGATGATGACGTCACTAGCACGTTGGGAATGACATGGCACTCAAATGATGATACATTCCACTTTGAGTTTCGGCCATCAAAAACGTATTCACATAATACTAAAAGAAATATTCTGTCTCTGACGTCAACCCTCTTTGACCCAATGGGCTTAATAAGCCCTCTCATAATAAAAGCCAAAATCTTACTCCAACATCTTTGGATTATAAAATGTGATTGGGACGAATCAGTTCCCCAAGAAATTGACTCGGCTTGGAATAATATTATGGCGGATTATCATAATTTGTCGCAAATTAAAATTCCTCGATACATTCGAAGGCCGAATCCTATCAATATTCAACTTCATGGTTTTGGAGATGCCTCTATGAAGGCATATGGTTGTTGCCTGTACTTTCGATGCGAAGACTCATTTGGCAACATATCAGTAAATTTAATTGCATCGAAATCCAGAGTTGCACCTTTAAAAACAAGAACTCTGCCTCGTCTTGAATTATGTGCTGCCCATTTACTCGCTACGTTCTGGAGCCAATTGAAACTGTACTTTAAATTTCCTATTTCAAAAATATTTTTCTGGTCGGATTCTCAAATTACCCTTCATTGGATAAATTCGCACTCTTCGACTTTATCAACATTCGTGGGAAACCGAGTAGCAGAAATTCAAGAAATTTGCAATGATGTCTCTTGGAATTATGTCCCAACGGACCAGAATCCAGCCGATTTAGTATCTCGAGGTTGCTCTGTGGACGATTTGTTGAATTCAGCTTGGTTCCAGGGGCCTTCCTTTCTCACGAGCCCATTTTCCGATTGGCCAAATCGTTCCGGTTCAAATCTAAGCGAGTGTGAATTGCAATTGGAGAAACGCAAAACCACTTTGGCATCAAAAATAGAACGATTGCCCGATATGTTAAATATTGTCCATAAATTCAGTAGTTATATAAAATGTCTCAGAATTTTCTCATACATTTTTCGTTTTCGTTCAAGGAAAATTCCGAAAGGGGTCACAATAACTCCAGATGAATTGAAACTTTCTCTTCACAGAATTGTATGGCTAATTCAACAGCACTATTTCTCAGAGGAATTTATGGAACTCTCAAAACATGGCTCTGTTTCTGGTCAGCTGTCATCTTTGGCTCCGTTTATAGAAGAAGTTGCTGGAGTGCCGTTAATCCGTGTAGGTGGTCGGTTGTTGAATTCAAATCTAACTACAGATGCCAAATTTCCCTTGCTCGTACCAAAAACTGACCCCTTTGTTAAAAATATGATAATTCATATCCATCGTACAAATTACCATGCGGGCCCTAGGGCCTTAGTATCTTTGGTTCAACAACAATTTTGGATAATTAATTGTCGGTCTTTGGCAAGACAAGTTGTTCATCACCCAAGGATCGAGTAACTGGTTCTCGTCCATTTGAAGTTGTTGGAGTCGATTTCGCTGGCCCTATACCCACATACCTTAGGATCCGTGGAAAGGCACCATACAAATCCTATATAGCAGTGTTTGTCTGCTTCTCTACAAAGGCTGTACACTTGGAAGCTGTATCAGACTTGTCCAGCGATGCTTTCATAGCATCTCTCAAGCGTTTCATTGGACGCAGGGGCATTCCGTCCAAAATATATTGTGACAATGCCACAAACTTTGTTGGCGCTGAAAAGAAGCTTAATGAATTCAATCATCATTTCCACCAAAAATCCAATATAACAGCCATTGCTGATTTTGCCTCAACAAAATTCATTGAATTTTCATTTATTCCTCCCAGAGCTCCTCATTTTGGCGGATTATGGGAAGCGGCCGTTAAATCAACAAAAGGTCACTTGCTCCGGACGCTACATAATCCAATGAAATGGGTTCTTGGTCGTGTCACACACATTGTCCCTGGGGCAGATGGCTTTGCTCGAGTGGCCGAAGTAAAAACACCACATTCAACATTTCGACGTCCAATCGCAAAATTAGCTGTTTTACCCCAAGATGAAAATTTGATTGAAACCGGAGGTTTCAATGGGGCCCGGCATGTTAAATCCCTTTTATTATTCTTATTAAATTTATTTCATATTTTCTGGCTCAAGGGTCATTTAATTTTATTCATAAAATTGTATTACATTTTTTATTTAAAAAATACTTAAATTAATGTAAATTATATTATTTTATTTTCACGATTGTTTGTAATGCTATTTAATAATATGTTTGCACCAAACTAGAGCCGCCCTAATGCCCTTTTTGTTATTCCTCTATGTGTGATGTGCTTGAAGTCGCCGCACAAAGAGAATAACACTTATTGTTGTTGTTTACACGCAACAACAGTCGAACGATCAAACAGAGGAATGTATGTACATACGTACATACATTTATTTACTTATTCTTTTCCTCTGCCTCTGTCGATCGTTCTGCCGCTGGGCAATGTAAATAATATTGTCCCGCTATCCTGGTTGGTATACCAGAATATTGAAACAATAAAACATTAATATTTGAAACATTCAAAGAGCAAAGACGTTTGTTTTATTGAATATTATTGGTGACGGGAAAAGGCAAGAAATAAAGTAAAAATTTACCCAACACACTAGTTGAGTAAGATAATTGGAATAGTGCAAATATTTAACGAAAAATATTTGGAAATATAAATAAGTATATCGCCTTGTTCTTCTGGCAAAAATATTATAGATTTTAACTGTCTCACACATTGAGGCATTTTGCGGTAAAAATAAATTGCTATTAAAGTGGAAAGCCAACGAAGAGAGGAAATCTTTGCTGCTGGAACAAACCATCTTCACTGCTGTTGGAGAAATATTTATACAAAGGAAAACGCTTACTCTGAGGAAGATTATTGAATATTGGGCCAAATATTGAAAATTATTGCTGCCTCAAGAGGAAGACTTACTTGCGCCCTGGGATAAAAAATACATAGTGAGTGCCCGTTGGAACAATATCAGCATCTACCCACGGAGTAAGTACAATTAACATACTCAAGCCGAACCCTTGAGTGAGGAATTTCTTCAATAACATATTGGACAAATTCCGGGGTTGTCAAAATAGGCAATCCTCAAACAGCTATAAATATTGACTTATGTTTCTTGGGAGGCGCTTTATAAACGGACCACCCCCACATATTCGATGTTTTAGGCGGTTTTATCTATATATTTTTCTAACCGAATTTGCTAGAGCATGTGAAGAAAAGTGCATAGCCGGAGTTAGAATTCCATTTATTAGGATTTCGCTGTTGTGATTTTTCAAATGGGCAGCGCTAACCCCGTGTCTTAATCCTAACGAAAATTGTTCGGCGTTTATAATGCAAAGACTGACACTGTATGAATGAACACCAAAAGGGGTGAACTGTGACAAACTTTGGGAATTTGGTGCATATCTAAATATTGAGAGCCATATATATATTTGAACTGATTTTCACTAACTTCAATAGGGTTCGTCCATAGGTTAGTCCGTGATTCTATGTTTATTCTTAAAAGTAACTGTATCTTGATTCCTCTTGCCTATTATAAACATAATCACAAAGACATAATATAAAGAGTTATGAGGTATAATAAGCTAATCCTCAAAAAATATATTTTCTTCGATAAATTATATTTTTATGTGATACAAATTGTTGGTTAAAAGTAAATATATTACCCTTAAGCTAACTGCATTACAACAAAAATATGACAATTTCAGTCTATGTGTCTGTTCTGCTACAGTTGTGGATATTATGTCAAGGAAACTGAAAGAAAACAAGAAAACCACTGAAATGGTGTTTAGCAACAATGCCAAGTTGAAGCCATTGTTGTTTGGTTCCGGAATTGTTCGTCTTTTCTGCATTTTTTCTGTTTCTGTTGTTGCTGTTGTTTGGTTTATTAAAAAATAAAGTTTTTAAAGTAAAATTACAAAATACGTGTTAACGGATAAATAACAATGACAAACAGAAAGCTGGGAAACTCTACAAACGATATTACGTCCGGCACATTATGCGATACGACAATAGAAGTCGACTAAAGTTTGCAAAACGACAGAGCAAAACAAGAAGAAGTTGAAGTAGAAGAAACTTAAGAGGATAATGTGGATTGGAGACTGATAATGGTGCCACTACAGCTATGACGCTGACATTACTCGGTCAGATAAGTGCAATTTAGTGTGGTGAACTGTGATTTTGTAACGATTTAAGTTTCTTTTTTCGTTTCTTTCTGCTGTTGTTACAGATTTTGGATGATATAACTAAAATGAAAATGTATATTCACGCTCCGCACACAATCCCACATAGCCATAGATTGCATTAGCACGTCTTGATTGTAAGTAAGTAAGAAATCAAAAGTGATTACATTGAATTTTCCCCAAAAACTGTAGTTTTACTTGTGGATGAATTCTCAAAACTTTTCCAATCACTTAGATTGGTTTGGCTTCATTCGTTCGTTCGCATGGTTTGGCTTGGTATTGCATGCATATTTGATAAATGCCTTATTATGTAAATTTTGTTTTGTAAGTTAATTAAGCGTATTGCCACTTTTGACACACATTTACATAAACACACACACATACATTCATTCATCCATCCAGTCAGCCATCCATGCATACGTATCGTATACATATAGCCGCCTATTTGCCTTTTGCCACATTCATACATATTTAAGACTATTTCAGTTTTCCAAATGCCTGCCTAATCGTTGACAGAATCTCGTTCGACGCCATCTTCTATGTCGCCTTCTTCGGTATCTGGTGCGGTGGTGCTTGGACTTAGACATCCAAAGTCATGCATAAATTGAGGCACCACCACTACCACTGTGACCACAATTCAATTAAGTGCAACCCTGTGTGTCAGTGTGTGTGTGTGTGTAAAGGCAAAGAAAGACAAACATGCGACATTTGTGTGTGATGAATGTCGGATCGAATCCATCTGCTTGCTTATCCATTCTCATTCGAAGAAGAAGGTGCTTGCAAATACGACATGTCAGACATTCACTATCGATGACATATAGGTGAAGGACGTAGCGATATTATGGTGGATTTGCAATACAAATTATATTTGTTAATATTGGTGTTACAAACAAATAGTGGCCTAATTGTAAGTCTTTATCTAGAAGACGTGCAGGGATCGATTATTCAGTGAAACATTGGAAAAGAAGAAACAAACGGGTATTAGAGAAAAATCTTTCAAAATTTATAGTTTGATTATTCATGTCGTAGAACCGCATGTAATTTTTGCGTATGCTTGATATAATATATAATATTCTATGTTAAGCATTCGCAACCAAGAACACTGTTACACAATGTACACAAAAATATCAAAAAACCAGTGAGCGGAGCAGTATAGTCGGACGGGGCCGACCATACGATACCCCCTCTTGCCCGATTAGAGGTCAACAACACCTCTTCCTTACTTTTTCGAATATTCAGTACAGTCCTTCTAATTACTTGTCCAGATTACCTTCACGGTGGGTTGTGTTGTGATTTTCGGATTATACTCGACTCGAAAACACACAAAAAATTAAGTTTTCGGTCCATTTCATCCCAAAATTTTAATCTGATCATCACCGAAAATTGTAGGCGTTGTTCTTGACCATAACTGGAACTTCATGAAAAATTTTAAAGCCATCAGCCCGATATTTCCCCCTCTAATGTGGTAATGGGTTACTAAATAATATCTGAATACGTAAGCACCTGTAAATATTTGACTGTAACTCCCACATCTGAATAGATACATCACTATATTTGGTATCAATTTAAAGGCCAACCACTCCTCTTGGATATGCTATCAACTCCTCGGGTCTACATCCTCCAGGAGTAAATATATATGCCATAGAATACAAATTTTGTCATTTTTCACACAAAAGTCAGGGTCCATTTGACCCGCTAAATATTAGCCGATCTTTATCAAAACATGCATGCTTATTCTCTGGACCGATCCCCTTCTCCATGCAAAAATTCGCGGTGTTTGGGCCATAATTGCGGCCTCTGGAGCGACCAGAAAAACCGACAAAAATAATGTTTTTGGTCCATTTCATCCCCTAAATATTAATCGATCTTTTCCAAAAACAATAGGGGTCTTCATTGGCCAGAACCCATCCTACATGCAAAATTTCCATAACTGTGGCCTGTATCGTGTTTACAAATTTTAATGGACAGACGGACGGACGGACACACATGTCTAGATCGACTCAGCTAGTCGAAATATGACGATCGGTATACTTAAAGGTGGGTCTAAGACCAATATTTCGCGGCGTTACAAACATTTGGGGCTGCACAAAGCTATAATACCCTGACAACATAGTTGTGTAGGGTATAACAATGGAAAAAAATAATTCCGTAAATTGGAGCAGTGTGCTAAAATGTGAATGTGGGTTTGCGTTGCCCCTGATTTTAGTTCTGCTGTTGCTATGTGAAATTAATTATGGTTTTTATACATTCTGGATTAACAGTTTTAGAGGTTATTGTTATTATGGCTTGTTTATTATTTGTCATTCTATTTATTATATTCTGACCAGAGATTGCCCTAAGTCAGTTCAGACACTCCGTTACAGCTTGATCCTTCTTCTGTATGATCGTATTGTAATCTGGTAGGTTTTAGGTTCTTCAATAAAAAATCTCAGACCCGATTTTCCTGCTAGTTAGGCATATTCCGCTATACCATGAGACCCTGTCTGGTATCATAGTTTCACATGTTTTGACAACTCTTATTTCAGGTATTCGGTCCGACTCAAAACTACTAATTGAGGATCCGATTGTGGCCCGTACTATATTTTGGTGTGGTCTATTGTGTCTTAAAGCTGCGATGTATTGCGCAACATATACCACAGCAGCATGTTCTCTGGCATCTGCGGTCCACCAGATAGTGGTAACCCACCCATAGCAGTGTTCATAAAATCCCCCCGGTGGTATCCCTTGTCCAACATTTGCCCGGATATGTATGTCTTGTAGGCTACAGTTTATACATTTATTCCATAGCATGTAACTGACCCAGGCTATGATTGCCTGGTCAACACGAAAGGTATCTAAAGATTGGAAAAGTGTTTCAGTGCTGACATTATTGAAAGCTTCTTTGATATGATAATTAATTTATTCTTCTCGAAAGTACTTTCAATGTGGTGTACAAATGCGTGCAGAGTGGTTTTCTTTGATCTTCCCATTAAGTGCGCGTGTTGTTTGTATTTTAGAGAGTCGTTGGATCCGTTCCATAGTTTTGAGTAAGTAAGAAGTTAGGCTTGTTGGCCCATAGGATTTTGCTGTTGCGTAGTTTGCTTTGCCTCTCTTCGGAGTGTAAGCAAACCGTATACAGAGTTAAAGATTGCTGCTAAATATGGTGATATATAGTCCAGCTCTTTTTGTAATAAATCAGGGAAGACGTTGTCTGGCCCAGCTGCTTTGTAGAGGAAAAGTTCTTCAATGCTTCGCGCACCATTTGTCTATCAAAGTTAGCTTACACTTATCTTTCATCTCTTTGGACCGTTACTCCATCAGTGAGTTCTAGAAGTCTTACAGTTTCTTCTGTTGTCTCTATTCTATTTCCCCCCTCATCAACCTTGGATTCCTGTCAGGCTTTTTGTGTGTACTCAAACGGAATACAAGATTTAAAGAGTGATGCCAAATATTGTGATATTTACTCCAGATTTCATTGTTATAAAACCATTTGTTAGGTTCTTCTTATGTTTCCTCAGTGTGATCTAATTAGGAGTCTTATAAAAAAAAAAAAAAAAAAAAAACAACAAAAGAAACAAAAATGATGATAGAAGCTATATCTTTAGCTGATCTGATGTGCCACATTGCATTTCATTCGTATCATAAATGCGACCTGTAGTTGGTTTTCAATTTACGGGCATGCTTAAATCGAATCGGAACGTGATTATATGAATATTCTTAAAAGTTTGCATTGGTCTATCTAGATTCCTGCTGCTTTCAGAGACATAATACCCAGTTGCTTTCAGAGACATAATACCCAACACGCACGATTTTTCCGAAATTTTGCATATGTATGTCGTTCTACACCACTAGTGTACGGAATAAAATTGAGAGGGAGTATGTGAGCGTAATTGAGAATTCATCACAAGAAAGGGCTGACGAAAAGAGAACCAGTAAGAAAAGTAGTAAAGTCGGACGGGGCCGACTATATGATACCCTTCATCACTTTAGGTATATTCAACAGATGAATGAAATTGGATCCGTAAACATGTCGTTCTGCAACCGATACTAAATTATAAATGGGAGCTATATCTAAATCTTGACCGATTATAAGGAAACTTAACACACATCATTCTAGACCTAATTCAGTACGCTATGCCAAATTTCATGCAAATCGAAAGATATACAGTGACTTCTGCACACCATTTGCATTAAATAGGACGATAATATATATGGGAGCTATATCTTAATCTGAACCGATTCTCAGAAAACTTAACATGCTACGCCATGCTAAATTTCGTGCAATTCAAAAGATATATAGGGTCTTTGGTGCACCATTTACATTTAATAGGACGAAAATATATATGGGAGCTTTATCTAAATCTGAACCGATTTTCAGGAAACTTAACACACATCATCCCAGGCCTAATTCATTAAGCTGTGCCAAATTTCATGCTGATATAGGGACTTTGGTGCACCATTTACATTAAATCGGGCGAAAATATATATGTAGCTTTATCTAAATCTGAACCGATTTTCAGGAAACTTAACAGACAACACTCCAGGCCTAATTCATTACGCTGTGCCAAATATCGTGCAAACATCTATGTTCCTGACTCAATATGCAGTATTTCGTGTAAATCGGACAAACCTTTTGGATTTTGGGGTATCATTTACATAAAATCGGCGGAAAAGATGTATGGGAGCTATACCGATTCCAACGAAACTTAGGATACATTATTCCACACTCAATTCAATACGCCATGCTAAATTTAGGGTATATGATTTCGCATTTCGGGTTGTTGGCTGTAATTTTTCATTCCAGGTTATTGATAAAGAAAATAGTTTACTATGTTAAGAATCCTAGAATAAAAAAATAGTGTTTTCTAGCAATCTAAAAATAAACTGTCATCAATTATTATTACAACAACAAGGAAATTGAGCTCTTGCATAATAAAGTTTCTCGGAAAATCAATTTAAGTTCAAATCTCTTGCAAATTCTACCAAACCATTCTCAAAAGCCATGCTATTGATAGTATTTGTGTCATACCAATCACAAATGATATCTGATGTAGATTTTTCTTTCAAATTAGTTCCCTGTTGACCAAAATACAAAAAATGCAGTAGTTTATCAACTTCCACTTAAAAATCATGTTACGTCACGATTTTAATTTTCTGTTTTGATATCACAAGTAAATCAACGCATGGTATCAATCTATTAAAAAATATATATGTTTTCTATTACAGTAGTAGTTGCCGCCCTCAAGTTTATGTTAAGCAGAGGGTATGTATACGCAGGCAATTGCATATGTTATCTTTTAGCCGTGTACATACCAACATATTTCATGCATTTGGGTTAATTCCCACCCTTCCCTTTTTTATAAATGACCGAACGAACACACGGAGACACCCCCTCACTAACTGAAAAGCAGTGAACAGACATTGGGTATCCTCCTACTTCATTTACATAATCATACTTGTACAATTACCTATGTACGTACCGAACCGGACAGGCTACAACAAAAGCAAACTACCAATAATTACTAATATAAACAGAACAGTGAGGAACAGTGCATGTGTGATGGGTTATTTGAATGGTGTTTCGAAACCGTGTAACCGGTTGATTATATAGTTTTAAACGACGGATAGAAGATTCTTGTTAAAGAAGGCTTGTAAAAGGGATTGTGTTCATGGAAGAGCTGTATAACGTCTCTATCATACTGAACACTTGAAGAATATCTTCTGAGTATATGTGACTTCAAGGATGTTGGATGTGTTCTTAAATCTCTTGAGAACTTGTAAAGGTATTCCATTCATATAAGTTCTGTAAGAGATGTTATTACTATAGAAGATCAAAATATCCTGTATATAGAAGGTATCAGGAAAAGGTCCGTAGCTGGTTTTCTGTCTATAGGAAAACCCTTGTACATTAATATATAAAATTCCTTCGGAAGGGCTTCTGTTTTTAATAGATCTATAAATGGTCTAGATCTTAGAAAAAGAAGACCAACAAGCTTATAGGAGACATCTAGAAGATATTTTCCCTATAAAAGAGCCGCAGAAGACATTTTGCTTACTGGTTAAATATTGACCCATTGTGATGGAGTTACCCCAAATGGTCCCATCTTCCGACTTGATCTAGGTTAAGTAAAAGTATAACGATCTCTCCAATTTGGAAAAACGATTTCGGCAAATGTTAAAATTTTGGTTAGGTACCAGGAGGAGTGCCAATGGATCTTACATTCGGACTTCTGTTTACAAAAGATCTCTGAAATTATACCATCATTGGAGAAGCTTAAAAGAGTCTTTTATGTAAGTAATATTTGTGAAAATTTTCAGATAAAGGTCCAGTAGCAGGTTTATGTGTATATTGAATATCACTTGTTTATAAAAGACCTGGAGAAGATCTTCCGTTTTCAAAAGAACTTTAAAAGGACTTAGTCTATAGAAAGTTTATGTAAACATTTCTGTGTAAAGAAGACCTTTCGAGACTATACCTTCGAGTAATTTAAAAAAGACCAATAAGGAGAACTTTTCTCTATAGAAGAAACGCAGAAGAGATTTTGCTGGGGATCCTGTTGGATGTCCTCCGAACTAGTACCTGTAAATGTATTCTCTTCGTGTAAGTCCTGTAAGAAGTCTTCTTTCTTTGGAAGATCAGTAGATAGCCTTCTGTTTACAGAATATCTCTGAAAGTTTGTCTGTCTATAATAGACCTTCAGGAGAGTTTCTGTTTCTCGAGGATCTTTAGAGGTCTTAGTCTATAGAAGGCCAATGTGAGTATTTTAGTAATATGATGCTTTCAAAGCTTTTTATGTCATTGTAAATTGTCTGCTACAAAGTTGTTATGTTATTAGAAAAAAATACCAAATTCAAAGCATTCAAGACAAACCAGAAAGTAAAGAAAGTTGTAAAGTCGGACGACTTTAAAAGATCCAAAAAGTGGACTGATACTGATAACGCATGGTAGAGTATAAAATCCTCAAACTACTGTAATTTAGATTACAAAGTTATATGAGGCTATGCCTAAAGGGGGACTAATATTGATTACATAGTGTAGGAAAATGGTAAATATTTGGGGATATCATTATATGAGGGCTATGCCTAATTAACCTAACGACTACCCAACCGCAACACACGGGAACAAATCATATAACTATTTTAATTTTTGTTATTTGAATTTTGCCTTGTAAGGGGTGATTAAAGTAATTTTAAGTGGTTATTTATACTCTTTCGACTTTTAATATAAAAAAGGGATTTATATGGGGACTACACTAAAAAAGGGGTGAATATTAATAATTTTTGGTGGGGAGATTTGTTACCATATACGACAACAAAATACCAAATTTGAAAACGGCGCTCAAGAACCCTAAAATACCGAAAATTGGGGGGTACACTTATATGGGGGCTACCCGAAAAAATTGATCTATATTTATAATTTTTAGAATAGAGATTTGTCACCCAATAAGAACTCAAAGTACCGAATTCGGTTAAAAACCGCGCTCAAGAACCCTAAAATACCGCAAAATTGGGGGTACCCTTATATGGGGGCTATCCGAAAATATGGACCCATATTTATAATTTTTAGTGGGGAAATTTGGTATCCAATAAGAACCCAATGTACCGAATTTTAGCGAATTCGGTTGAAAAACGCGCTCAAGAACCTCAAAATACCGATAATTGGGGGGTACCCTTATATGGGAGCTATGCCTAAACGTGGACCGATAAAGCCCATCTTCGAACTTGATCTGCCTGCAGACAAAGGACGACCCTATGCTAAATTTTGGCGATATATCTCAATTCATTTAGACGCTAGAGTGATTACAACAGACAGACGGACATGGCTATATCGTCATAGAATTTTACGCTGATCAAGAATATATATACTTTATAGGGTCGGAAATGATTATTTCGATGTGTTACAAACGGAAAAACAAAATTAATATACCCTCCATACTATGGTGGAGGGTATAAAAACAAAAACAAAACAAAAAAAAAAACTAAAAAACGTAAAAAGTCAGTATGCTGCACGTCAGCCTATACTAACATCAGTAGGTTTCTTCAAAATTGTGTGTCAATCGGCCATATTATTGGGCATTACTTAAAATCGGACGAAACTATATGGGAACTATATGTAAATCTGAACCGATTTTTCACAATTTCAATAGGGAGCCCTTGTAAGGGGGTTTATTGAAACAATAACAATTGTATGAAAACAAGATCTTTTCCAAAAATAAAATAAGACTAAAACCTTCAAAATATCGAAAATTGGACGGGACATATAAAGTGAGGCTCTCAATATGGACTTATAATAATAATTTTCTTCTGGCCACCCGCGTTGACAAGCTACAGCAAGTTTTGTGAAAAAATTTGGTTAAAACTAAAAATTCCAAATATTTTGCGAAATCTGTTTATAGAGGTTGTAAAAATAAAATGGACCCACAATGAAAATTTTATGCATAGATGCAATTGGTTTGCAATAATGTTTGCTCGCTCTCCAAGAGTCCTGAACACATTGCAGCCAGTTCACTTGGTAAATGCGCATTAAACTTCGAAAATACTAAAAATGGGGCGGGTCTATTACACGCGGGTTATAGCAAAACATACATCGGTTCTGTAAAAAATGTTTTATATACTCCAATATCCTCTAGTGCCAAATTACAGTTATACGGGAAAATATACGGGAAAATACAGCTTAAATCTTAAAAATATTAAACATGTGGCGGGACCTTTAGATTTTGGTCCTTTCGCTGACAAAATATTTCTAAAACCTTCAAAAGGACGAAAAGTGTGCATCGTTTTATGGGAGCAATATCAAAACTTGGGCCCATTTGCAACATCAATCATCCTAGCAGTAATGATATCGTTGGGCCTCATTGTAGAGGATAGGTGTTCTGTAGTATTATATGCATAATATTACTATCTATAAATGGTTTACAGAAGATTCTCGGCCTTTAAAGGAACTGTATTGGCCTACAGTATTTTAATACGATCTTTGGTGCAACATTGTATAGTCGGACGAAAATCCAATTGTGAGCCTATTCCTCCACAATTTATCCTTGCAACATTTCATCATCATCTGATTGTGGGTTCAGTCCTTGTGATTGCAAGGAAGCTCTGCTATGATATTGATAACATAAAACCAGTAAAAAAAGTAAAGTCTGACTGGGCCGACTATATGATACCCTTCACCACTTTGGGTATATTCTACATATGTGTCCTAATAGACTCCGCCTTTTCGAAAGAACATTGACATGAAATTAAACAAACTTCAATATATGATGTTTCTGGAACCTATGCTAAATTTCGTTTCATTTGGGCAAGTTCAAAGTCGTTTGCGTACAATGTGACAAATTTATGTAAATGTATGCTGTGTCCGCATCTGCACCAATTAAACAAGGCTATAATCTAAATTTGATACGTTTCGTGTCAACCGGTGCAATATTTACCTAAACCCCAACGAACATACAAATGGGAGCTATATCTAAATCTGAACCGATTTCAACAAAATTATATGCCAATCGTACAAACTTTGGGCCTTTAGTGTACACTTTATATAAAATCGAAAGAAAATATATATAGGATCTATATCTAAATCTGAAAAGATTTTTACGAAGGTTAACAGACATCATTCTAGACTCAATTCAGTACGCTATGGCAAATTTCGTGAAAATCTAATGATATATAGGGAGTTTGGTGCACGATTTACATAAAATCGAACGAAATATATTTGGGAGCTATATTTAAAATTGAAACAATTTTCACAAAACTCAGCACACATCATCTAAATCTGAACCGATTTTCACGAAACTCTGCACGCATCATTCTAGACTTAATTGAGTACGCTATGCCAAATTTCGTCCAAATCGAATGGTATATAGGGACTTTGGTGCACAATTTACATAAAATCGGAGGAAACTATATGTGAGAGCTATATCTAAATCTGAACCGATTTTCACGAAACATAGCACACATCACTCTAGATTTAATTCCGTACGCTGTGCCAAATTTCGTGCAAATAGAAATATATATAGGGACTTTGGTACACCATTTTCATAAAATTGGACGAAAATATATATGGTAGCTATATCTAAATCTGAATCCATTTTACCCAATTTCAATAGGGTTCGTCCTTGGGCCAAACAAATGAGCTGTACCAAATTTGTGATTCTATGCATATTTTCAAAAGGAACCATGTCTCTATCTCGTTTCCTTTTGCATGTTATAAACAAATGCACAAAGACGTAATACCCTGTACTCTAGTGTGGTGAAGGGTATCAAAATCAAATTCTTCGACAGAGTTAGCTTTAGCTGCCTTGGTACCCTCTGTCTCGAATATCACAAGAGCAAATAAACTGTTTCAGAATGTTTAACTCGATCCGGGCCCCTTATAAATCTGCCAAAAGAATAAGTTCACGCTCAATGTATAGGACCCCCTTTAGCCAATAAGGCAATGCCTCCCAATTAGCAGTACGGTGCAAAATTATAACCCGGTTTATTTGCCATTTATATTTCACTATTTCTATATCCTTATAATATCCAGAATAGCCAATGGTCTCGGCACTTTGTTCTGCACGTATTTTCCTCCAGTATATTGGTTGTGTTGTGAGCTGTTGGTGCTTATACTCGTAGTCGGCCACAGCGTATAAACTGTGTACAATATTAAATATTTACAAATAAGTTTGCGCGAACTAATCAAGATATGCACGAGTACGAGTCTACGATAATACGATGGGTGTAACGGTGACGATGTACTTCAAACTGTAGATAGCTACCTACCGATTCAATAGATTATATAATAGTGAAAAAAAAAAATATAACACAGACCTAGGGTATGTCGGTTTGTTTATTTGTGTGTAATTGTATAATATATGCGCACACATACACTCACACACACTCTGTATCGACAAGTTCTCAGAAAATTTTTTATACAAAATTGGAATTAATTTCACTTTGTCGATAACTTAATTAGTTAATTTGTATGTGGCGACATGTTATGTCTGTATGTGCAGACATATGGTTTTGTGATCGTCTAGGACGATGTCTACTGGTGAGTGGTAATGTGAAACAATGATGTGGTGGTGGTTGGAGTAGTGGCTGGTTGGTGTTGGTGACACATCACATACTAATATCAAAGGCAAACAAAAGCTGTGAAGAACTTATTGCCGCCTAATCATGTTGTTAAGAAAAAGTCATAAAAAAGATAATAACATTAAGAACAAGACCAAGGAGTAGCAAACTACTGTGACATGCAAAATGCCTACCAATTACCATGGCTATCAATGTAATTGACTGATATAATGATGAACTTGTAATAAAACTTAAGAGGAACAAAAACATTGCTATGCAGCATGATTAAGGGTTATTGAAGTTTTGAGATAATAAGTTCAGAAAGGAAAATTACAAACATTTTTGATAGTAGGCAGGAACTAGTTAATTCACTTGACTCATAATATTAATTTAAAACGATATTCCTTATTATCAATCAGCTAATTTCCATCGTTCGACTAGATTAATATTAACATAAAACGAACTAAATGTTTCAATAAATGTCCCATAAATATTCCTCAAAAATACATGCTTATTAAAAGTCATTGGAAAGTATATCCCATAAAATTCAAATTAGTTCCTTGAAAAGAAAACAGTTCATTGCAAAATTCAATACCATAAGGCACTTGAAAATATTCCTCAAAATTCTAAGCTTGTAAAGATCCTTGAAAAAATATTATTTAAAAAATCCACCCCTTATAACGGTCCTAGAAAAAAAATGCTTTAAAAATCCACGCCCTCGAAAAAAATCCATGCTTTGTAAAGGTCACTGAAATAAAAATCACCCCTTTGTAAAGGTTCTTGAAAAAAAAAATTCGCCATGTAAAGGCCCTTGAAAAAAGTCCACGCCTTTTAATGGTCTTTGGAAAAATGTTCTTTAAAAAATCCACGCCTTTTAATGGTCTTTGGAAAAATGTTCTTTAAAAAATCCACGCCTTTTAATGGTCTTTGGAAAAATGTTCTTTAAAAAATCCACGCCTTTTAATGGTCTTTGGAAAAATGTTCTTTAAAAAATCCACGCCTTTTAATGGTCTTTGGAAAAATGTTCTTTAAAAAATCCACGCCTTTTAATGGTCTTTGGAAAAATGTTCTTTAAAAAATCCACGCCTTTTAATGGTCTTTGGAAAAATGTTCTTTAAAAAATCCACGCCTTGTAATGGTCTTTGGAAAAATGTTCTTTAAAAAATCCACGCCTTGTAATGGTCTTTGGAAAAATGTTCTTTAAAAAATCTACGCCTTGTAATGGTCTTTGGAAAATTGTTCTTTAAAAATACACGCCTTTTAATGGTCTTTGGAAAAATGTTCTTTAAAAAATCTACGCCTTGTAATGGTCTTTGGAAAATTGTTCTTTAAAAAATACACGCCTTTTAATGGTCTTTGGAAAAATGTTCTTTAAAAAATCCACGCCTTTTAATGGTCTTTGGAAAATTATTCTTCAAAAAATCTTCGCCTTGTAATGGTCTTTGGAAAATTATTCTTTAAAATGGTCTTTGGAAAATTATTCTTCAAAAAATCTACGCCTTGTAATGGTCTTTGGAAAATTATTCTTCAAAAAATCTACGCCTTGTAATGGTCTTTGGAAAATTATTCTTCAAAAAATCTACGCCTTGTAATGGTCTTTGGAAAATTATTCTTCAAAAAATCTACGCCTTGTAATGGTCTTTGGAAAATTATTCTTCAAAAAATCTACGCCTTGTAATGGTCTTTGGAAAATTATTCCACGCCTTTTTAAGGTCCTTGAAAAAATATTCTTTAAAAAATCGATGGTCTTTGGTAAATTATTCCTTAAAAAATCCACGCCTTGTAAAGGTTTTCTTTAGAAAAAAACACGCCTTTTTAAGGTCCTTGAAAAAATATTCTTTAAAAAATCGATGGTCTTTGGAAAATTATTCTTTAAAAAATCCACGCCTTGTAAAGGCTTTCTTTAGAAAAACCACGCCTTTTTTTAAAAAATTATTCTTCAAAAAATCTACGCCTTGTAATGGTCTTTGGAACATTATTCTTTAAAAAATCCACGCCTTGTAAAGGTTTTCTTTAGAAAATCCACGCCATTTTAAGGTCCTTGAAAAAAACATTCTTTAAAAAATCCACGCGTTTTTAGGGTCCTTGAAAAAAACATTCTTTAAAAATCCACGCCTGGTACTGGTCACTGAAATCAAAAATATATATTTTTTACGGTATTCCATGTTCAAAAGAAAATTCTCACATTTCATATATGCAACGTTTCATCCATGCCGATATTTTAGCCTTTTTGTATTGTTACAAAATTGTGATGTGGTGCCGTGTAATACTTATATTTTTTGGGTACACAACTGCACGAAAAATATGTCTTGTCAAGCATACTCGCTGCACATCCTCTTAGCATCTTCATGTCCTCTTAGTTTAGGTTATGGGTGAAGTATTTGCAAATATTTACCTGAAACATTCCAAATGTTCCTCCCCTTTGTTGTCACTGTTCATATTATTACAGTACTTGAGCTGATTCTCTAGTGAGTTCCTCTGAAATGGACCATTCTATTGTTGTGTATTTTCTTGTTTTTATACAATTTGTTTGTGTGTGAATGTCCTGCTGTTATAAGTATTTACATACAACATCCTTTGTTCTCCATGGCCATAGTGTCCAACCTCAATTCATTCATTCATTGTTTATTTCGTTGCAATAAAACAGTTAAATCGGATATGCCAAGTCAGGTAAATCTTGTAAACATGTTCATCAAATAACAATCAGTTTGTCTTGGTCAGATCATCAATGGTCTAAACATGTATTTTTTCCTCTGGCAGCTATTGATGTTGCTACTTCTGTTGTTGTGGTTATTGTTGTTGCTGTTGACTTCGATAAGCATAAAATTGTAATTTTAAGTGTAGCCAAGCAATCGTGTCTTGCAAATATATTGGCTTCATTGTCGTTGGAAACATTATTATGAGTCTGCCTTTGCAAACGAACAACGAATGGGACATTTCTGGAGAAATTGCAACAGTCGACATTGTTTGTCTAATTTAAGTTGAAGTTGTAGTTAAATACATTGGTTTATTTGTGTGTGTGCAATGTTGTTTATTTCATTCTCCTTTTAACCAGCTCGGCAGAAGAATGGATTTATGAAAATATTTATTCTTGCAAAATATGTCACAGGCACAGTAGTCGGCAACAATTTGACAGAAGTTACACAAAAATATTTCTGAAAAATTTATAAATATCGACGCTATGAAAAATCTAAAATTATCCACGAAA
>NW_026877846.1:0-23438 GCF_032173495.1 Musca vetustissima | reverse complement strand
GATGGATTTCATGTAATTTTCACAGTCGATTTTTGAGTACATTTGTGGTAACATAGGGTACTTAATTTTTTGATAGGGGCAGGGGAAACAGTAGCCCCATACAAATTGCCCCTTTTCCAGACCAGCATTGACCATTATAGCAAAGAATTGAATTGGTAATTATAGGAAAGTGTTAGTAAATATACAAACCACAGATGTTTACTAACTTCACAAACCACCCTTATGTAGGTGTTGCCAATTTCCAATTTGTTTTTCTAAAAATGATAAAATCGGAAATATCTGAATAAAAAGTGATACTGATGACAGAATTCGTATAATTCGAGTACGAAGCGATTTAAATAACGTGGACTGTATACACAAATTAGTACTGTACACACATTTGCTCTCTTTATACCCTTCACCACACTGTGGTTCAGGGTACATTATGGCTTTGTGCATATGTTTGTAACTGGCAAAATAAATCGAAATAGACCCACGGCTCATTTTGAGAATAAGCACTGAATAACTTTCTGAGTCGATTTATGCATATCCGTCCGTCTGTTGATGTTAAATTGTAAACTAAGTACAAGTCGCATTTATAATCCGATTTGGATGAAGTTTGGTATAGCTCATTTATTTGGCCAAGGACCCTATTTAAATTAGTGAAAATCGGTTCAGATTTAGATATAGCTCCCATATATATATTCGTCCGATTTAATGTAAATGGTGCACCAAAGTCCCTATACATCTTTCGATTTGCACGAAATTTAGCATAGCGCACTGAATTAAGTCTAGAATAATGTGCTCAAAGTTTCATGAAAATCGGTTCAGATGTGCATAAAGCTCTCATATAGTTTCGCCCGATTTTAGGTAAATGGTGCACCAAAGTTGTACGAAATTTTGCAAAGCGTACTGAATTAACCCTACAATTAAGTGTGCTTAGTTTCAGTGGGTGTCTAATTGAGATTAAATTTTAAACCGAGCAACATGCCAAATAGCGTGTGTCAAATTTGCTTTAAATCGATTTGCAGAATGACATGTGTAGGGCTTGATGTTAGTGGGTTTACATATAGATAAAGATCACATATTTAAGTTCACATATACAACATGAGCATGGTACGATCAAGGTAAAATGTACTCCTTATTGCATTTGAATCTATATGTATATAGAAAATATATTGTTTGTGGACTCAAAAACACTTAACAGATTTTAATTAAATGTTCACAGTACGTCATGCGATCCCATTGAAGTAACATAGGTTACTTCATTGATTTGTGCTAAGTTTCGTGAAAATAGATTCAGATTTAGAAGTAGCTTCCATATATAGTTTCGGCCGATTTTAGGTAAATGGTGCACCAAAGCCCCTGAAAATCATTCGATTTGCACGAATTTTGGTATTGCGGACTGAATTAAGTCTAGAATAATGTGTGCAAAGTTTCGTGAAAATCGGTTCAGATTTAGATATAGCTCCCATATATATTTTCGTCCGATTTCATGTAAATCGTGCACTAAAGTCTCTATATAAACGATTTGCACAAATTTTGGCATAGCGTACTGAATTAAGTCTAGAATAGTCTAGCAAAGTTTCGCGAAAATCTGTTCAGATTTAGATGTAGCTTCCATATATATGTTTGTCCGATAAAAATTAATCTCTGGTAAGTTTCCTTGAATTCGGTTCAGGTATAGATATAGCATACCTTCCATATATAATTTCGACCTATTCATGGTAAATGTACACCATGAATCAATGGATGTCTGATTGAGATTAAATTTGCTTTAAATCGATTTACAAAATTTAGCATAGGTTGCAGAATGACAGGTGTAGGGATTGATGTTAGTTGGTTTATATACAGATAAATTTCACATATTTAAGTTCGTTCCATTTCATGTCAATGTAGGGTATCATATAGACGACCCAGTCCGAATTTACTGATTTTCTTACTGTTTTTTTTTCAATTTGTGAAAACATGTTTACTTTGGAAAAAATGTTATTTGGCTTAAAAAACACCGAAGTGAATAGTGTGAGTTTTAATTATAAATCGTTTGATCATCTAGAAGGCACGTTAAAAGTCGGAGACTTGGATATGATAAATTTAGATACACCTTTAATTTTTATTCTACTTTGATGGAAGATAACAAAAATATTCATCTAAATCGTTTTATTCACTGCTTTCTGTGCATTATTTTAATGTCAATTTTTTCAAACCAAAAGCTTTGGGATTTTGTTCTTAATCCCTCATCCTTCAATATATTCCTAGATCAGTGCAAAATTATTGTTGTACAGCAACACTATGCCAAATTGTGTGCATTTAAACACTTTGCGTAGAATTTTTGCATCTCATTTATGCTTAACGCAACGTGTAAAGTTAATACTGGCAAATGCTCTGTTAATGTCGCTGCTCGTATATGGACTTGGAGTGTATTCAGGATCCATTGATTTGCATGTTAATAAGCTAAAGCGAATTATGAATACCATAACACGCTTTATTTATAATCTACGTAGTGACAATCACGTGCCGGAATATGTTACTTGCTTTCTTGGATGTTCGTTTGAAAGATTCATTCACTAAATATATTACCGTGAACACTTAAGGATGTTATTTTCTTTCAGAAACCCCAATATTTTGATACCTCGAATTTGGAATAATTGCGCGATGTTGGAATGCACTGCCACTTGAGTTACGGCTTTTCTCATAGCAATAATGCTATACGTTTAAAAGTCCGTTACACATTCCATCGTAAAAATTACCATATTATGGATTTACTTTTTTGGCCTTTGGCAGGGGCAGCGAAGTGCCACGGGTCCAGCTAGTTCATTATAAATTAAAGTCGAACCAATTTGTTCTTTTACAAAAGTCAAAATTTAGCTTATGCCAATAACCCTCATCAAATGTTTGAACATATACATAATTGATAATTTAAATAATTAAACAATTGTATTTTGTGCTACAAGAAAAGTATTGAAGTTTGAGATAGTTTATGCAAATATATTACCTGAGGGATTTGTCATTCCTTTATGCTTTAAATATACATAATTTGAGTTAAACTGTGCAGATCACAATATGTTGGGTATAAAATCGACAGAATTAAAATGCCTCTGCTGCTTTAACTCGCATATAAAGACTGTCTGATGCCTCGGCAACTTTAGCTCAGCCATTAAGACTCCCTGATGCCTTGACGGCTTCAGCTCGTCTCTAAAGCCGTCCTTGTGCTTATAATACATCCCTCTTATGTTGAGCTAGCTTATTGAAACATCCTGGAGCCTCGGCGGATTCAGGGCCCTATAAAGACTCCCTGATGTCTTGACGGCCTTAACTTCCAATCTAAAAGTATAATGTTTTCAGAAATAAATTTAAGAATTTAATTATGTTTTGCATTAAATCAAAGTCAGACTCAACATTACGAACACATTGACATTCTTCGCCCTGAATATTATATATCTATAGAAGTACATTGAAATAAAGTAAATAAAACATATTTATTTATAAATAATTTTAGTCCCACACCTTCTTGGTTGCCGAAAGCAATCAATATATGTGGTGAGATATCACCACAAACACGCTATTACTTACATACTTATATTGACATTGCGACGATTAAAGTGACACTCCAGTATGCGCCCTGCAAAATACAATTCCCCTGGAACTACAGAACTTTTTGTTGTTTTGCAACTCCCCTGGCCTTAACAAATATCTAACCGTAATATCAATATATGTTGGAAAAATATATTACGTTTCCATTTTATCATCCTCGTCATCCTTCTTCCTTTTCAACAACCAAACAGATAGTTAGATATAATGCAAGATAATTATACAGCATCTGAGTACTCTAATAATGAAGGCAGGAACATAAACATATAGGAACGAACTCGGTGAAAATTCTATTTAAACTTATTTTTGTGAAACTATGGTGACAGAATAACAATGCAACAAAACAATGGGACTACAAAACGATGAACATTGGCCAGGAGTTGTGTTCAAAAACGAAGTTACTGTTGGTGACTACCATCTCATTATTACCATAACAATGGAAATTGTTTGTTGTTTTCGAAAACAAATGAAATAATATTTATAGAATTTTTTATTTAACAAAGTTTCCGAAGAATTAGTTGCATTGGGAAAAACTCTATATTCTTGTTGTGATATAGAATATAAACAATACGATACAGTGTACATTACAAGAGTTTGAATGTTGAATATGACTATGACCCATAATATAGCCAGTTATACGGGTTTCCCACTGTAATAAAATATAACTTTCACATGAAATTACTTATTTCAGTACGCTATGCCAAGTTTCGCGCAAATCGAAAGACACACAGGGACTTTGGTGCACCATTTACATTAAATCGGAACCGATTTTCCCAATTTCAACAAGGTTCGTCCTTGGGCCGAATAAATGAGATGTGCAACATTTTATCAAATTCAGGTCATAAATGCGACCTGTACTTTGTTCAAAATTTCACATGGGCAATTCGTCCGTCTGTCTGTCAATGTTAAATTGTAGACATGCATAAATCGACTGAGTAAGTAATACACTGTACTACAGTGTGGTGAAGCGTATAAAAATATTTCCAGGAACGTCGGTCTTGTGAGCAATTTGAAATAACACGTTTCGAAATGTTGCCTTCGAACTGATATTTCCATCGGATTCGCGTCCTTCCCCTTCTGCGTTAACCATCAGTTGGATTACTTTTATATACCGTATGAGACAAAGTAGTCGATGCAGCTCGACACGCCTGACTGCCTCATCTGCTTGAGCAAATACCCAAGCCTCAGATCCATATAACAGCACGGGTGGTATGTTTGGTGTACAGAGTGCCATTTCTGTTCACATTTGCATCCTGTATGTCCTTTTCAATCAGGATTTTAAGTAGATCACACTACAAAATATCACATTGTCGGAATTTGGTATTAAAGGGCTTCGCTGTCATTTCCGACTTTAACTGCTGACATTGTGCCAGTTAAAGTTATTCTGCATAGCCGTATTCATTTTACAGGAATGCCGAACGCAGACATGGTATTATGTTGATGTATTTTTCGTGGGTCTTTTCCGGGATTTGGCGAAGTGTGAAAATCTGGTCTGTGGTGGATTTACTAGGTCTGAAGCCCCATTGGTATGGTCCAATAATGTCATTGACCATTGGTTTCAGTCGTTTACACAGTACGCTGGACAGAAACGCAGGGAAAGAGAGCAATACCCTATTGTTGGCACATATCGTCTTGTCCCATTATTATGCACGCGACTAAGAATGCTGATGTTCCAATAATTGGGCATGTATTCTTCTAGCCAAATTGTTCTAATCAGCTTGTGCATGCTCCTGACTAGTATCTTACAATCGGTCTTGGGCTGGTAAACCATCCGCACCAGCTGGTGCTTTATTATACCCTCCACCATAGTATGGAGGGTATATTAGTTTTGTTTTTCCGTTTGTAACGCATCGAAATACTCATTTCCGACCCTATAAAGTATATATATTCTTGATCAGCGTAAAATTTATGCATGTCCGTCTGTCCGTCTGTCTGTTGTAATCACTCTAGCGTCTAAACGAATTGAGATAGAGCCCCAAAATTTCGCATAGAGTCGTCCTTTGTCTGCAGGCAGGTCAATTTCGAAGATGGGCTATATCGGTCCACGTTTAGGCATATAAGGATCCCATATAAGGATACCCCCCAATTTTCGGTATTTTGAGGTTCTTGAGCGAGTTTTTCAACCGAATTCGCTGAAATTTGGTACTTTGAGTTCGTATTGGATACCAAATAAACCTACTAAAAATTATAAATATAGGTCAATTTTCTCTGGTACCCCCCATATAACGGTACCCCTCAATTTTCGGTAATTTGGTGTTCTTGACCGCGTTTTTCAATGGAATTCGCTGAAATTTGCTATATTGGGTTCCTATTGGGTAATAAATTTCTCCACAAAAAATTATGGATATAGGTCCACTTTTTCTGGTAGTCCCCATATAACGGTACCTCCTAATTTTCAGTATTTGGGGGTTTTGATCGTATTTTTCCGCCGAATTAGCTGTAATTTAGTATTTTGAGTTTTAAAAGGTACCAAATCTCCCCACAAAAAATTATGAATATAGATCCATTTTTTCGGATAGCCCCCATATAAGGATACCCCCAATTTTCGGTATTTTGGGGTTCTTGAACGCGTTTATCAACCGAATTATCTGCAATTTGGTATTTTGTAGTCGTATATGGTAACAAATCTCCCTACCAAAAATTATTAATATTCCCCCTCTTTTTTGGGGTAGTCCCCATATAACCCCCTTTTTAAATTAAAATAGTTATCTGATTTGTTACGCGTTTTAATTTTGGTTCTAAGACTCTGTGGAATCATTTCACCTGCGGAGGATAGAGAGATAAAAAATTAGAACGTAAGGTTCGATAATGAACGCATTTAGACCTAGCCCCTGTGTGGAGGTACCAGAAGAAGTGGACCGATATTCCCCATCTTCGAATTTGAACTAAGTTTGGAAGAAATAATAAGATGTGCGAGGTTTGAATGAAATCCAACTTTACTGAAACGGATTTGGTCCAAAGAACTAATATTTCGATGAGGCACATTTTCATTGTGTTAAAGTGTATACACCGTCATTAGCTGTAAGGCTGGAGGTATAATTATCCATTAAAATTTTCTGAAATTTGTATTGTTGTTTACATTATGGTTTACATAATCCGTTTTTAGAAATGTCGGTATAGGTCCACTTTTTGACATGTTCCCTATATTTTCATTTCTAGTACCTGCCCGTATACTTAACGCTTTTTCACTTGTTATTATTCAGCCGATTGATTTGTATTCTGACCTTATCTTGACTTTTAGAAATGATTTTCTAATCCAGAAATTGTGAATGTGGTATATTTCTATGGGAGACTATAAAGTGTTCCGCTGGGAAATTTAAATGATTCTAACTTTACATTGCAATCTATAGTATTCATTATTCAATTCGTGAGCCATTGAGATACACTTATTTTAAAATTAAATGATTTTTTAGAAAATAACCAATAGCAAAATCTAATAACCAAAGTTGTAATTACTTGAGACGATGTCAGCATAAAGCAATTTTATAGACGGGCTGGGAAAGTGGCTACAATTTGGCAATTCACTTTCATGGAGAATGGAGAGGTTTTGATATAGGCGCATGTTTTGAAATAGTTCCTATATATATATATATATATATGAAATAGCTCCTCAGTTTTGATATTTTAAAGACCTTAGTTGCTCCAATTTGAGTGAGCATATATTTATAATAGGCACATGGAAACGAGATAGACCCATGGTTCCTTTTGAGAATTTACATAGAATCACTTTCTGAGTCGATTTATGCACGTCTGTCTGTTCGTGTTTAATTGTAATGATCCGAATTTGATGAAATTTGGTACAGACTACATATTTGGCTCAAAGATTAATCGTATTCTATTCGGTTCGGATTTACATATAGCTCTCATATACAACTTTGTCCGATTCCACAATTATTCACTCAAGTTCCAATTTTTGGCCTATGGAGACACAATTTTGCAGAGCGTAATGAGTTCAGAACAGATTATTGAAAAGTTTTATTGAAATCGGCTCACATTTAGATATAGCTCCCATATATATTTCCGTACGATTTTATATAAATGGTGCACCAAACTCTCAAGACTCACTTGCCCGAGTGAGACAAAATTTTGCACAGTGTACTGAATAAGTCATGTTTGATATATATGAAGTTTTGTTGAAATCGGATTTAAATACAGCTACATGCACATTTTCCTCCGATTTACCCTCAACAGACTAAATTTTGTACAGCGTACTGTATTTAGAACAGATTGAAGTATGTAAAATTTTATTGAACTGGGTTCAGATTTAGATATAGCTCTCATATATATTTTCGTCCGATTTATGTAAATGGCGCACCAAACTCCCAAGGAATGTCCGATTGTGACGAAATTTTGCATTCGGATTTAGATATAGTGTCCAAGCATAATTTTGTTCCCCAATCCCCAAAGTTTCCAAATTCCGGTTTTGTGGTGACTACAAATTTTATGTTCAATGGAGGTCCATGTTTTTACAAACCTCCACAAAAATTTCCAGCTTAATTTCCTGTATATTAAAGATCCATGCCCAGTTTTCCAACCTTTTATACCCTTTACCACTTCCAGATGATCTATTGTTGGTACCCCTTTTAAACGTTGGTACCTTTTTAAACCGTCGTCTGCGTTCCATGGAACAAATTTATGGAAAACAATTAATAGCAAAATTGATACACGCTATTCGGTACGCCGCACTGTAAAAATTTAATTTCAATAAGACATCGATGATACCAGCATTACCATTACCATTTAGGGAGCTATATCGAAATCTGATCGGATTTTCCAACACTTACCACACATCATTTTAGACTGAATTTAGTAGGCTATGCCGAATTTCGTGCAAACCGAAGGATATATAGGGAGTTTGATGCACAATATACATAAAATCGGACGAAAATATATATGGCAGCTATATCTAAATCTGAACCGACTTTCACGAAATTTACGCTGTACGCTGTGCCAAATTTCGTGCAAATCGAAAGATATATGGGGACTTCGGTACACCATTAGCATTAAATCGGACAAAAATATATATAGAAACTATAGCTAAATCGGGACCGATTTTCAGAAACTTACTACTTATCATTCCATACTCAATTCAGTAGGCAATGCCACATTTCGTGCAAATCGAAAGATATATAGGGATTTTGGTGCAGAATCTACATAAAATCGGACGAAAATATATATGGCAGCTATATCTAAACCGACTTTCACGAAATTTAACACACATCATTCTAGGTTCTACTTAGTACGCTATGCCAAATTTCGTGCAAATCGAAAGATATATAGGGACTTTGGTACACCATTTACATTATATCGGACGAAAATATATATGGGAGCTATATCTAAATCTGAACCGATTTTACCCAATTTCAATAGGTGCCAAGTTTCATCCAATTCGGATCATAAATGTGACCTGTACATTGTTTACAATTTAACATGGACAGACAGACGGACGGACATGCATAAATCGACTTAGAAACTGATTCTATGCATATATTTGAAAGGAACCGTGTGTCTATCTCGTTTCCTTCTGCCTGTTACAAGCATATGCACAAAGACATAATACCATGTACCACAGTGTGGTGAAGGGTATAAAGATGTTAAGTTCGACCCGGCCGAACTTTTTTTACCCCTCCACCATGAGGATGACAATCAAAGTAACTTAAATTAATGGGGAACTTAAAAATGCCGAAGAATACGTGAAAAAAAATTAAATTTTTAGTACGGAAATGATCTATACAATGAGAACCCACAATACCAAATTCAGCCAATTGGGGGGTAACTTTATATGGGGCTTACCCTGAAACGTGGGTCTATATACAGAGTATTGCAAGATATGTGCTACATATCCCAAAATGCCAAATTACAGCCAATTCGGTTGGAAAACGTCTCCACAATTCCAAATATACCGAATATTGGGTGTACCGTTATAAGGGGGCTACTACCAACTTAATTTACACTCGACCTTATAATGGAGGGTATAAAAGTATTGAGTAACTCGATAATACTGAGCAAGGCAATTAATATATTCAGATTGAATATTTCCTAAAATAACTGATAATTTTTTTTTATTTTTTTCCTAATTTCATTTTTGAAAAATAGTCAGACTGAATCCCAGTTTGTTGTTTTACCTAATTTAAATTTTAAACCCACCACAATTTTCCATCCAATTACAAATTCTTTCTTTTCATCCCGTATGATAATGTGACAGATATTGGATTATATATTCAGCTTGTAATCTCTCCCATGAATCGGTTACTGACTTCATGTTTACCCCTAGAGTATGTGAGAACGAAACCGACCCCTTGTTTCCCCCAAAACTATATGTTTATTTCAAGCATCATTTTTCCCCATGCCAGTATTTAAAAACTTTTACCTTTTTCCTACCAAATAAATTTAAATTCTCTTACATTAATTCTTAATCAACATTCAAGGCTAACGTTTGCAGTTCCTCTTTGTTTATGTGCGTGAGTGAGTTTTTGTATATTTGCATCACAACAAGCATTTAATGAAGGAAATAAATACCATATCGTACTTTATTGAGGTAACCAATAATCCTACCCTTCATCACAGTTTAAAACAATTACATGAATAAAAACATCATCCGCAGTTCGGTTAACCAATATACAAAATTTTCCCAAATAAATTAAATTATGGACGAATAAAATGGCTGACTCGATGGTTGGTTGACTGGCGGACTGACTGGCCTGCCATGTGTTGGAAAACGTAAACACCGAACCTTAAATATAAATTGACTTTTTTGTTTATGGAATTCGAAATAAGCGGGGTCACAATAATAAATTGGTTGGGTTACAAACAATAAATCCAACTCAAACTTCGTATTTGTTCAATTATCTTTGCTCCAAAATAAAATGGAATGATTTGATTATTGGATTATTTTGGTTTGTGTCTGCAATTTTTGTTGGGAAGTGGGGAGCCAAGTGGTTTATGGACACCACAGACCACATAGAATCATTGAGCAACCTGATTTAATTATTTCATAAATCTAAATAACATGCAATCAAAACCAGTAAGGAAAGTAGTAAAGTCGGGCGGGGCCGACTATATGATACCCTTCACCACTTTGGGTATATTCAACAGATGAATGCTAACAGACGTCGAATTCTGCAACCTATACTAAATTTTTCATTTGTTCAGATATAGGGTTGATTCTTACAATGGGACAAAATGACCAAAACTCGGGAGAAAATCTTTAGTACGTTGTGCAAAATTTGTGTCCATTTTGTGTAAAATCGGACGAAAATATATATGTAGAAGCTATATTAACTACAGTTTATTGTACAAAATTGTGTGGCAATCGGACAATCTTTGGGTCTTTAGCGCACAATTTACATAAAATCGAAAAAAAAAAAATAAATAGGAGCTATATATAAATCTGAACCGATTTTCAGAAAACTTTACACACATCACTCCAGACTCATTTCAATACACTATGCCAAATTTTGTGCAAATCGAAATATGTATAGGGACTTTGGTACACCATTTACATTAAATCGGACGAAAATTTATATAGGAGCTATATGTAAATCCAAACCGATTTTCACGAAACTTAACGTGCACAATTGTAGACTTAATTAAGTACAACGTGCCAAATTTCGGGCAAATCAAAAGATATATAGGGATTTTGGTACACCATTTACCTTAAATTCGACGAAGATATTTATGGGACTATATCTAAATCTTAACCGATTTTCAGGAAACTTAACACACATCATTCTAGACCTATTTCATTTCGCTATGCCAAATTTCGGGCAAATCAAAAGATATATAGGGACTTTGGTACACCATTTACCTTAAATCGGAGGAAAATATATATGGGAGCTATATCTAAATAGGGTTCGTCCTTGGGACAATTAAGTGACCTGTGCCAAATTTCATCCAAATCGGATCATAAATGCGACCTGTACTTTGTTAACAAAAATACATGGACGGACATGCATAAATCGACTCAGAAAGTGATTCTATGAATATTCTCAAAACATACATATGCACAAAGACATAATACCCTGTACCACAGTGTGGTGAAGGGTACAAACAACAACGGATAGTAATTAAACAAATATTTCCTCACGCACACGAACACAGCCAACACATAGAAACTCATTTAATAAACATTTACCCTCGTCCACAAACGTAGTATGTGCTTTGTTTGGAATAACAAAATTATTCTATAGAGATTCATAGCCACTACATTTTTCAGTTGGAGGCCTGACGTGGCATTGAGTATTTTATTATTTCAGGATCAATGGGTAACGAAAGATTCAAGTGGCATAACATACTGGACTTATAATAATCTTCTCATACTCATGCAATGCATCCATTCTGTCCATTGGTTTTTGAAATTTTGTGAACAAACTTCCACTTTTATTAAAGCTTTAGGTTATTTTGTAGAAATTAAACTTGAGTAATTTTATTTCATTAATTTATGTCCTGCAGCAATGATTCTAAGCAACTAAATGAATGAAAATAGTGGCAGAAAACAAAAAACAATAACAGTAGAAAAATTAAAGATATAAATTGAGATTTTTTTAAGCTAGGGAAAAGGACTATTGCCGAGTTATGCTAAATTTTGTGTCAATCGGTCAAAATTCCGATTTCAACCAAACTTTACATACGTTATTCTACACCCAATTCGTAACGCTGTGAGGAGTTTGGTGACAATTGGTGCACAATTCCATTACATCGGGCGAAAAATGTGCAGATATGTGGAAACCACAGTTATAGATTTTGGGTCACCATTCGATGCTTGTGCTTGAGCCATTCTTCAAAAACAAAACCGTTATCATCCCTTAACCACCGTATTCATCGGAATTGACTTTTAATGATTTTTTTTTATTCCCAAAACGGAAGACACCTTTGAAACGAAAGCGTGTGTTACCGGTCAAGTAGGGTACGGCAAATTTTTTATACCTTAAAAATTTTATTAAAATAGTCGACGTATTTATTTGGAGACAATGTAATCATTCTAGTAGGTTGTTAATACTCTCAGAAAATTAAATACTGAAATATGGACACTAAGACTGAAGACTAGGCAAGACTGTTGTTTCAAACCTTGCCCCATATTGAACATTTTCTAGGGAAAGGCATTTTCTTTACCAAGGAACTGGAAAATGTGGCTAAAGCCTTCAAAATACCAAAAATTATGTCGGGCCCTCATACACTGAACGCTGTGTAAAAATACAACAAATTTCTGCAGACATTGAAGACACCTTTCAGAACCCTGAAATTCCAAATTAGGTTTTGAAAATTTTCTCCATAGATATATTTCAGCCTCCAAAACCCGGATTACAGCACGTCGGTAGAAAATGCTTGAACATGCCGTAGGACAGTATACCCCACTTGAAATACCAAACATATTACATTTGTCATTCTGTTTGCAACAACTCAATATATTCACCGGAGGCCCCACAAACTATATATTCTTGATCATATCGATTTACGCATGCCCGTTTGTATGTCTGTCTGCCCAACTGTGAAATCACGATATTGATTACAATATTTAAGATAGAGCTCAGAAATTTTGCACAGACACAGCTTGTGCTTTTTTTGCAAATATCATATATCCATGTATATCGGTACCAATATTCGGAACTTTGGGGATTTTGGACATGTTTTCCAACCAAATTGGCTGTAATTTGTTATCTTATTTTCTCATTGAATGAATCAATGCATTTGTTATTTTGTTTTCTCATTGAATAGGACATGTCAATACAAAAAATTATTAGTATTGACCCAAGTTTCATGGTTTGAAAAAACCGATCTGAATTAGGTCTAGAATCGTGTGTGTTAAGTTTCGTGACAATGGGTTCAGATTTAAATATAGCTCCCATATATAGATTCGTCTGATTTAATGTAAATTGTGCTCCAAAGTCCCTATATATTTTTCGATGTGCACGAAATTTGGCATAGCGTACTAAGTTAAGTACAGAATGGTGTGTGTTAATCGGTTCAGATTTAGATATAGCTCCCGTACATATTTTCTTCCGATTTTATGTAAATTGTGCATTAAAGATCCAAAGTTTATACGATTGACTCACAATTTTGTAAAATGTATTGATGTTAATATAAATTAATATTTGTCCGATTGACACGAAATTTTTCACAGCATATCATATTGAGACTAGAATGGCTTAATTGCGTTTTGTTGAAATTGCTGCAGATGCAGACATAGCTTTCGTATATATTTCGAACAGGTGTCTGAGATTAAACTTTGAACAGAGCGGAATACCGAATAGCGTGTATCAAGTTTGCGTTAAATTGTTTTACATAAGTTTGTCACATTGTACGCAAACGACTCTAAATCTGCCCGAAGGAAATGAAATTTAGCATAGGTTGCAGAAAGGCATGTGTGTAGAATGATGTTAGTAGATTCACTTATAGATAATTATCGCATATTTATGTTCGTTCAATTACATGCCTATGTTCATTTGAAAAGCCAACGCCTGTTAAGATAGTGATGTAGAATATACCAACGAGGTGAAGGCCCAGTCCGACTTTACTAATTTCGATGTCAAATTGTCTGAAACGGATTAGACCCAAAGAAAACCAATATTTCGATGAGACAGATATTTGTGTATCAAAGTGTATATACCGTCATTAGCCATAAGGCTGAGGGTATAAAAAACAGCTCCCATATAGAATTTGGTCCAACGTCTTTCTGATTAATACAAATTATTATAGAATGGCTTTATTATGCGTTAAAATAACATCTATAGAACAACTGTAAATCTTATGTAAGTCACATTACTTGACTTCGATAAAAATATCAACTAGGAAAGCAGTTTATACAAAACATATGTCAACTAATATTTTAATCTGAACTCAAAAATCCAAACGGCCATATATATGACAAATCAATTTCTTTTTTGATTGCACATGCTAAGTAATTGCAAATAATAATTTATCTTTATGCCCTTGAGCAAATTATATAACATGACATTTGCAACGTAAAGATAAATAATCACACTAGATGACATTTTTGAATGTGAAGAACAATGTTTTTCGACTTTTACTATCAATAAAAATATTACAACTATGTATATTTGTATATGGATACATATGCACACTGCAACGATAGCTAATAACAGTTAAGGATCCTTTTTTTATTTACGATATACTTTGTTTTTATGAATCCTTTTTTTCCGAACTAGAACCTTTTTTTGCCCACACAGACACACAGACACACAACATAGAACAGCATCAAAAAACAAAAAACGATGAGTACATACTGCAATTAAAATTGCACACAAAATTGCACATCATTCTTATCGAAAGAAAATTGTTATGAGAATAACTACTATTTGAAATTACAATAATGCAGTTGTGTACAAACTTCGTGAAGAGGAGGGCGGCAATATGCAGTAAATAATTAATTAAGAGTTTAATCACAAAACATGAAATAAAATATGAATGTTAGTTTACCATCCGGATTAAGAAAAGTCAATATAAATATTTGCGATACTTATTTAAAATTATTTATATAAGGGTATTATGTAAATTTTTATTTACAACCAAAAGATATCCTAAATCCATTGTCAGGAAATGCGAATAATAATTTGTGAGTTGATTAACTTTTTTGTATTCTTTTAAATGACTTGCAATTTTCAAATACCAATTTGAGAGTTATGTCACAAAAATGAAAAAAGCGTTATGTTCGGGCGGGCCTTACCATTTATACAAACTGTTACTTCAAATGATAATTCCAACCCCACGTAGAACTATACTACAGCGAATAAGTTTGTAACCAAACATGGGTGAGATATTTATATAGGAGATATTACAAATAAGTGAACCTACGAAAAAAATGTTTTCCAAAATATATTGGAACTACTGGCGATCGGAAATGCTAAATTGTAGCAAATTTTGATGGCAACTGCTGCTAAAATTTCCCCCATAGGGACTTCAGATTTATCTACTATGTAGCGTCCACCCTACGAGGAACTGTATTCTTTACTGTTGCGACTTTTGAATGATGGATGAGTTCATAATATAGGGGTATACAGAAGATACCCTTCACCATCTTGTGGTACAGGGTATTATGTCTTTGTACATAACAGGCAAAAGGAAAGAGATAGACACATGGTTCCTTTTGAGAATATGCATAGAATCGCTTTGTAAGTCGACTTATACATGTCCGTCCGTCTGTTGGTGTTAAATTGTAAACAAAGTACAGGTCGCATTTATATTCCGATTTGGATAAAATTTGGTTGAGATCATTTGTTTAGCCCAAGGACGAACCCCATTGATATTGGGAAAAATCGGTTCAGATTTAGATATAGCTCCCATATATATTTTCGTCCGATTTTATGTAAATGGTGCACCAATGTCAATATATATCCTTCGATGTGCGAAATCTGGAATGGTGTACTGAATTGGGTCTAAAATGATGTGTGCAAAGTCTCGTGAAAATCGGTCCAGATTTAGATATATCTCCCGTACATATTTCCGTCCGATTTTATGTAAATGGCGCATTAAAGTCCCTATATATCCTTCGATGTGTGCGAAATTTGGAATGGTGTAGAATTGGGTCTAGAACGATGAGAGTTAAGTTTCGTAGAATTCGGTTCAGATTTAGATATAGCTCCCATATTTCAGTAGTGTTGGCGGTTTATTTGGGATACCATTTGTATTTTGTTTTTGCAAAATAGTCAGGCTGAATCCCAGTTTCAGATTTAGAAATAGCTCCCATATATATTTTCGTCCGATTTTATGTAAATGGTGCCCTAAGTGGCATAGCGTAGAATGATGTGCGATAAGCTTAGTGAATATCGTTCCAGATGTAGATATAGCTTTCATATATATTTCGTCCGTGAAAATCGGTTCAATGAAATGAAATTTAGCATAGGTTCAAGAAAGGCATAAAGATCTTATATTCAAGTTCGTTCAATTTCATGCCAATGTTCTTGCGAAAAGGCGGAGTCTGTTAGGAGACATATATAGAATACACCCAGAGTGGTGAAGGGCATTATATAGTCGGCCCAGTCCGACTTTACTACATTTCTTACTGGTTTTAACAGGCAAAATTAAGCGAGATAGACACATGGTTCCTTTAGAGATTATGCATTGAGTCCATTCATGTATGTTCGTCCTCCTGTCCATGTTAAATTGTAAACAGAGTAAAGGAATCGGGCGGAATTAAATGTGCTATCTAGATAGATATTTGAACCAATTAAAGAAAAATCCCATACACATACCATTCTGAAATCAATGAAAAATTGCATGTCAAACGGGCAGACTTGGATTCTTTGATGTACCATTTGTATGGAATCGAGCAAATTATATGTAGGAGCTATATAAACACATGGACCTAATTGAGCAAACGTTGCATACAGCATTTGTTTTTTGTTATCACTCTATATTCAATTTAATATCATCGGCCAAATTTCGTGTAAATCGAAAAAACATAGCCCCGTCGGTGTACCAATTACATAAAATCAAACAAAAAAATATATAAGACCTATATCAAAATCTAAAACGATTTCAACACACCTTATCACACATAATTTTTTCCTCCATTGCATTCGCTATGAAGAATTTTGCTCAATCGGACAAATATTGGGACTTTGGTGTATCATTCACAAAAAATTGGACGAAACTATATATGAAAGCTATATCTAAATCTGAACCGATTTTAACAAAACTTCGCAGACATCAGTCTGGACCTAATTCAGTTCTCTGTGCAAAATTTTGTCTCAATCGGACAAATATTGGGAGTTTGGTGTATCATTCACCTAAAATCTGACGAAACTATATCTGGGAACTATATTTAAATATGAACCTATTTAAACAAATAAGTATATTAAACACCATACTAGGATGACAAGTATAAAATTAACCTCTGCTATTTTCTAAGTTGATTTATTTAATAAAACATAAAATATGTACAAAATTATGTAGGACAGTTCAGCTCATAGTACAGTTGTAATGACCTCGGCTACTTGAAGCGCGAATAAAGATTAAAATTGTTTTGATGATGCAGGAAAAGAAAAAATTATTCATTTCATGGTTACTTACAAAAATTATTTTAACAATCCGAAATTCTCGTACAAATGAATGATGTGTTTTGTATCTTTACGCTGATGCATTGCTAAAGGTCGTGCTTTGAATTGTATTTCATTTCTACGAAAAAGAAAACAGTTCTTAGTTTGCTTGTACTTTTTATATGGCGAACTAATTCCAAATATAGTAGTAACAACAGCAACAATAGAAACGTGCAACAATGAAAGCAGCAGCAATTGCAACGAACTTGTACGTGTACCCCAAATATGAAAGAAACAGTGGTGTAGCGAAAAAAAGTGGAAATCCACACACAAACGCATACCAACAAACAGCTGAAATACATTACACGAACTAGAAAAAGGCCGTTGAATAGAAATTGTTGCAAATTATGTTTTTGCAAAATAGTCAGGCTGAATCCCAGTTTGTTGTTTTTATAAAAAACAACTATTTATTATTGGGGAATGTATGGCATTGTTTGCCGAGGGGTAAGCCAGGGAAGACTATAGTTTCGGATCACGCCACTGATCCTCATCAGTTCCCTTAGTTTTTTGTTGGGATATTCTCCCCAGAAGCTATTGCTTCTATACAAAAAACCTTTCATACCCAAATGTCTCTTGTAACAAAGCGAAGTACTTAGCTGACCAACGACATAAACTGCATGAGAATTTCGCTGGAGCCTCACTTCGAGGTTAACAAGGCATTTACAAACAATACCACACCCTTCCCACTGTTGTGTGTTGTCACGTCGCGACAAATTATCTCAAAAATACAGACAAGCCAACGTTGAATTCCAATTTCAAATGCTCACAGAATGTTAAATGTGTTGCAGCAGAGTTCATTTCAATGAAGGTGTGCAGCGATACATCAAATTGCACTTAAAAAATCCTTCATAACCATTAAGGACAGTACAAAAATAAGAAGGGCCGGATATATGACCTCCGACCCAATAACGATTCTAAGACGAATTAGCCATATCCGTCCATATGTCGCTAATTTCAAAGGAATATATATAGGGTGCACATATTGTCCGCAGGCAGGTCAAGTTCGAAAATGGGTTATTTCGGACCACGTTTATGCATAGCCCCCTATAACGGTACGCCCAATTTTCAATAGTTTAGGTTTTTTCAACCGAATTCCTTGTAGTTTGGTACATTGGGTTCTTCTTTTGCCAGAACCCCCTAATAGAGATAATCAATAGTGGTCCGCTTTTTCGGTATACCCAAAATTGCGGTATTTTGGAAAGTTTGGGCATTCTTTTCGACCTAAATGATTTTAATTTGCTATTTTGTAGTTCTATTTGGTAAAAAATCTATCTCCTCAAAAAATCGGTCTACTTTTTTAGGGTGGCCCCACATAACTGTACTCCCCAAATACCTGGATCTTGTATATAAGTGGATATAAGACAATATTGACCATTTTAGAACTATTTAGTACCTTTGTTCGCTTATTGCACACATTTCAAAACATACCTCCATATCTCACACCAAATGTGGTACCACTTATTACTTTTGTTCATGATTCGATCTTTTACATTCACCCAAATCGAAATTAGTATATATTAGTATAAATTTTTATATCTATCAAACTAAACAATTCAATAAAAATCATATTTCCAAATTTCAGGATTCCAGTTCATCCAAATTCAAATTTTGTACCAATGACTACGAGTTTCCTAAGCCTACACACCAACAGTTATCTTAATTCCAATTTTCAGGATTCCAGCTCGATCCGATCACCTAAATTCAAATTATATCAAATTTAGTACCATTTAGTGCATATAAGTAAAAATTTCTTACACTCCGATGGTAGTATTAATTTCAAATTTCAGGATTCCAGCTCCATCCGTGCCTCTTTATTCAAATTGTACCAAGTGTAGTACCGTTTAATACTTTTCTTTTACATGACCTACATTTTCGTATACTACTTCTTAGCATTGATTCCCATTCCAACGTTTAAGTTTTTAAATCTATCTGTTGACATGCTTGAAAATTCTAATTTAGTATTTTTCGAATACTTATAGTTCGAATTGCGTAGATCTATCCTACACTTTATCAGTGACCTTCGTTCCAAATTTAAGAGTTCTAGTTCTACCGGTTCGCCAAATACAGTAGGTACAATATTTCGTAACTTTTAGTGAATTTCGAGCCGTTTCAAAAGCCCAGTTTTATCTGACACCTTCGAACTAACAGTGATTTTCACCCCAATGTCAAGATTCTAGCTTTCTATTTTCTTCAGCTTTCATGTAAATAGTGCTCCTTTGGTGTCTATGTTCGATTTACACGAAATTTTGAATCTAGACTGATGTGTGCGTGTGAAGGTTTGAAATCAATCCCTTCAGGCAGGATATTGTACATATGAGCATTTCTTGTAACTACCCAAAAACTTTAAAACTTGTTCCCATGTGGCCGAATTCCACATTATTATGGAAAGAAGTTATCGAGATACAATACTAAACTTTTAGGTTATAAAATGAGCCATTGGTAATCAGTATTGGTTCCTTTTTAGGTATAGCCTCATATAACATTACCACTAAATTTCGGTATTTAGTGAATTTCAGGCACGTGTTCCAAGCATTATTAATATCGTTTCACGTTTTGGGGTTTTGAGATTTTTGAAAAACTACCCATAACAAGTTGCTGACATTTTGAATGCTTGTTACATGTTATGTTTCTTGAATGAAACATGTTGTATAACTCTCCACCATTAGGTGGAGTGTATACTAAATCTGTCATTTCGAACACACCGTTAAGGATATATATTAGTGATCAAAATAAAATTTGATGTTGATTCACAATGATCACAATATTTATGATATAACTATGAAATGTGTTCGACACATTAATAACGACTCCTCAGCACTGATTTTTATTACTCGAGCTGACATTCGCATTTTGTTCATCTTATATGGTATACTTGTTTTAGTCTACATCCTCTAAACTTTTGCTAGTATTAGTTTGATATTATTTTTCAAGTACGTTGCCAAATAAATGACATCAATTTAATTTCAACATTATTTAATAGTACATTTATGTTCATATGAGCAATCATTTAAAGATGCATCGAGTTTTCTTCGAGCAGGCCTATAGATGACAATGCAGCGAAGTATATCTGCAGTGTCGTAACTTTTACTTATTTACAGTGGACGTTGGCATTGTTGCAAGTATGATTTATTGTCTTGGCCTTACGAAAGCAGACTGACTGTAAGATTTTTATACCCTTCACCACACTGTGGTACAGGGTATTATGTCTTTCCGCATATGTTTGTAACAGGCAAAAGGAATCGAGATAGACCCATGGTTCCTTTTGAGAATATGCATAGAATCACTTTCTGAGCCGATTTATGTCCGTCTGTTCGCCCGATTTTAAGTAAATGGTGTACCAAAGTCCCTGAAAACCATTTGATTTGCACGAATTTTTACACAGTGTATTGAATTAAATCTAGAATGACGTGTGCTAAGTTTCGTGAAAATCGCTTCATATTTAGATATAGCTCCCATATATAGTTTCGCCCGATTTTAGGTAAATGGTGTACCAATTTCCCTATATATCTTTCGATTTGCACGAAATTTAGTATAGCCCACTGAATTAGGTCTGGAATGATGTGTGCTAAGTTTCGCGAAAATCGGTTCAGATTTAGATATAGCTCCCACATATATGTTCGACCGATTTTAGGTAAATAATGCACCAAAGTCCCTGAAAATTTGCACGAATTTTGGCACAGCGTACTGAATAAGGTCTAGAACGATGTTTGTAAAGTTTTGTGAAAATCTGTTCAGATTTAGATATAGCTCGTATATATATTTTCGTCCAATTTTATGTATTTTGGCATAGCGTACTGAATTAAGTGAAGCATTCTTCAGTTAAGTTTCGTGAAAATCGGTTCGGACTTAGATATAGCTCCCATATATAGTTTCGCCTGATTTTAAGTCAATAATGTACAAAGGTCCCTGAAAATCTTTTGCACCAATTTTGGCACAACGTACTGAATTAAGTCTAGAATAATGTGTGCAATGTTTCGTGAATATCGGTTCAGATTTATATTTACCTACCATATATATTTTCGTCCGATTTTATGTAAATGATGCACTAAAGCCCCCATATATCTTTCGATTTTGATATATCGTACTGAATTAATTATACAATGATGTGTGCAAATTTCGTCAAAATTGGTTCAGATTTACATACACCTCCTATATATTTTCGTCCGATTTTAAGTAAATGGTGCACTAAAGATTCATAGTTAGGCCGATTGACACAACGTACTGAAGTTAATATAATTTGATCGCTGACAAATTTCCTTAAAATCGGTTCAGATGTAGATGTAGCATAGCTTCCATAAATAATTTTGACTTATTCAAATAATCCATGGGTGTCTGATTGATGTTAATCGGTTTAGATATAGATAAATATCACAAGTTCATTCACATAGGTAGAATATACCCAAAGTGGTGAAGAGTATCATATAGTCGGGCCAGTCCGACTTTACTACTTTCCTTACTGGTTTCATATCTGTATGTTGTATGTACGAAAATAATACAATATGTGGAATTCTTCAAAATGGAAAATGTTTATTGCCTTTCAATGTTACGTTTTAAGAATTTTAATACAGTTTCAACTTATAGACATTTGATATTAAATATTATTTACTCACATACTCTTAATAAATGTTTTGTATATACCTTTAAAAATAATGTTGTATTTGTTTTGAAGGTCACAACAGCTTATGACCTGAGTTCTGAACTCTTAATAACACCTTTACTGTAGCAGACATGTAGCTCACTTTAACTTAACAAAGAATCGAAAAAATGCAGACTAACGAAAAACTTCAACAAATTTCAAATTTTTGCCAAACTTGAAAGTATTTCAGTTACAAAACAACAACAAAAAAATGCATATGTGTGATATATATAACTTATGCCCACTCAAAGAATGTTCGTTTTCATTACAGTGCCCCTCAATAGATCCCTTCCAATAGAATTAGTTGGTTTACATTATTCCGTCACTACCCTTTCGTAATGCCTTAGTTTGGTTACAGGAACAGTTTATTGTTCTAGTTGTTGTTTTTATGGACAACAACACACAAAACAAAAAATATTTGGCATTGTAGAGCAAAAACTTTTTACTTTAAAATAAATGAATTTATTAATAGTCTAGGGGAGTTTTTTTTTGTACATATATTTGCTGTGGGGTTTTTGTTCGATGGATAAATAATTTCATAAATATTTGTACTATAGAGTGGGTTAGTTTTTATACCCTGCACCACACTGTGGTACAGAGTATTATGTCTTTGTGCATACGTTTGTAACAGGAAAAAGGAAGCAAGATAGAAACATGCTTTCTGTTGAGAATATGCTTAGAATCACTTTTTAAGTCGATTTTTATTTTCGTCCGATTTTTTATAAACGGTGCACCAAAGTCCCTATATATCTTCCGATTTCGAATTTGTGAAATTTGGCATAGCGTCCTGAATTGAGTCTAGAACGATGTGTGATAAGTTTCGTAAATATCGGTTCAGATTTAGGTATAGCACCCACATATACTTTCTTCCGATTTGAGTTTAATGGTGGACCAAACTCCTAATGTTTGTCCGATTGGCACGTTATTTTGCACAATCTATAAAATTGAGACTGGAATGACGTTATTGCGGCATACCGAATAGTGGGTATCAAGTTTGCTTTAAATCGATTTAAAAAAGTTTGTCTCATTATGCGTAAACTACTTTAAATCTGCCCGAATGAATAGAAATTTAGCACAGTTTTCAGAATGAAATATGTACGATTTGATGTTAGTCGGTTCACATATAGATAAATATCACATATTTAAGTTCGTTCAATTTCATGTCAATGTTTCCTTCG